>NW_026775070.1:329753-331298 GCF_963082965.1 Carassius carassius
GCTTTCCTTTGTTTTTCTGCATAAGCATGTGACACTAGTATGATCATGTTTTTCTGATGGTGGCAGTCTTTTCTTGGTGAACTCTGTTTGAGTGTAGATATGTTTTTTGTAGTAATTTTTATTTATTGGTTGCAATTGGTTTTGTAATAAAACATATTGTTAATATTTTTTCCTAGAAGAACAGCACAGGTTGCCTCGATGTGAAAAACATATTGGATATGTTTGTGAATGAAGCAAAATGTGAACTGATCACATAGAAATCATGTCATGACGGTCCTCAGTCCTGTAAATATAATGTGAATATGATCAGTAGACAGTCAGTTAGAGTTTTGGAGCAACACCAGAAATAAATGAGACAATAGGAATGTTTTGGAAACCATCATTGTTTTTGTGATTCTGATGTGTGTGTGTGTGTGTGTTACAGGAGCTGCGTGAGATGGTTGAGCAGCTGCGGTCTGAGCTGCAGGTCAAAGTGTGTGAGCTGAGAGATTGTGAAGCCTTGACTCGCTCAGAAATCACTGACCGGGACAAAAGTATTGCACAGCTCCAGCAGAGTTTATGCCGCAAAGAGGCACTGCTGCAGGTCCCTATCTCCTTCACACTGTAATGAAGACGGGACCTTTCTTGTGTTTTTTGTCAAACTTCAGCTTTGTTTTTCTTCCAGGAGTATGCAGAGTTGCAGAATGACTCGTGTGACTCCAGCAGTCGCGAGGAGAGAGACGCGCTGCTGCAGACGCTAAGGAGCCGCATTCGAGACAGAGACGCCGCGCTGGAGGTGTGTGATCCATCACATCTATTCTGTCCTGTCTGGCTCTTGTAGACCCCCCCCCCCCCCCCCACAGGAAGTTAGGTAGCTCTAATTAAAATCAAATGTGACCTTGGACCACAAAACGTTAAGTGTCGGTTTTTCTAAATTTGGATTTATGCATCATCTGAAAGCTGAATAAATCATCTCTCCATTGATGTGTGGTTTGTTTGGAGGACAATATCTGTCTGAGATACAACTATTTGAAAATCTGGAACCTGAGGAGCAAAAAAATCGAAATATTGAGAAAATCATCTTTAAAGTTGTTCAAATGAAGCTCTTAGCAATGCATATTACTAATCAAACATTAAGTTTTGCTAACATTTACAGTAGGAAATTTACAAAATATCTTCATGGAACATGATCTTTACTTAATATCCTAATGGTTTTTGGCATGAAATAAAAATGTATAATTTTGATCCATACAATGTATTTTTGGCTATTGCTACAAACATACCCCAGCAAATTAAGTCCTAGGGACCCTTTGGTCTGTGTATTTTATGTGTCTCCTTTATTTGACACCCCTGGTTCAGATCATCAGCTCTTTAGGAAAGGGCTCCATGAACTGAGCTGAGTGTGTCAGATAAGAGAGACCGAGTGGCAGGATTGAAACCACTGCACTATTCACACTGTTATTGCATCTGCTTTCACGTGATAGTGAGGTGATGAAACATCTATCAGTGAGTGTGTGTTTGTGTGTGATTCCTCAGATCTGCTCAGGTGATCAGATGCACCACTTT
>NW_026775071.1:10000-30000 GCF_963082965.1 Carassius carassius
CTTCTGGATCTCATTCGTTCCTATACCTATCCCTAATCTAACCCTAACCCTAATTTAGGGTACAGATAGGGTAGGGGTAGGGTTAGGATTAGTGAAGGGTTAGGGGTAGGGGTAGTGAAGGGTTAGGGGTAGGGTTAGTAATTAGGGTTAGGGGTAGGGGTAGTGAAGGGTAAGGGGTAGGGTAGGGTTAGGGTAGGATTGGTGTTAGGGTTAGAGTTAGCATATATTCTTCAAGAGTAATGTATTAAAGATTAGTTAAGTTATATTAACATTAGTACGCCAACATAAGCAATCTAATATTACCTATGGAACATTTATGCAACAGGGATCAGAAAACAGGGTTTAATAAATGAAAAATACACTTAAATCCCAAGAAATGTTATTAGACCACGAATCTGAAATTTGATTTAGCTGTCAAGAAAGCTAATACAGAATACAGGTGTTTATTAGTGAAAAAAGTATGATAAAACTATATAGTCTTGTCAGACATATCTGGAGAAGCACAAGAGGAGTTATAATCTTTAAAATAATTTAAATAACCATCAGGTGAAACTTCTAGGAGGGAGTTCTGGTAGAAGTGTGATGCCCTGCATTATTCTTACGTGCTACCTCAAATCAGCTAGATTGAGGGAAATGAGGGAAAGACAACCTCTTCAGTAGTGTTCCTAAGGATCATGGCCTTTATACACTATTCACCCTCACACTGATGCAGCTCGCTTGGATGATCAACCCCAAGCGCTTGTTTTGAAACAATTGTTAATCGAGCTTGACCAGATCCACAATTGCATTGTTGTGCTCTGCGTTGAGTTTTAATATTAATAGGAGTTTTCAATTTACACCAGTCATTAGTAAAGTGGTTGATTAAATTCTATTGATAGGAATTTACCTGATCTTATCATCTGACCGTGGTTGTATTTCTCTATTAGTGCTATAGTATTGCTTGGTGGGAAAGTATCCTATCCTACAGAAAAGCATTAAAAACTGCTAGATCTGATTACTTTTCTTCTCATTTAGAAGAAAACAAACATAACCCCAGGTATTTATTCAATACAGTGGCTAAATTAACGAAATAAAGCCTCAACAAGTGTTGACATTTCCCAACATCACAGCAGTAATGACTTTAAGAACTATTTTACTTCTAAAATCGATACTATTAGAGATAAAATTGTAACCATTCAGCCTTCAGCTACAGTATTGCATCAGACAGTGCACTATAGACCCCCTGAGGAACAGTTCCACTCATTCTCTACTATAGGCGAGGAAGAATTGTATAAACTTGTTAAATCATCTAAACCAACAACATGTACGTTAGACCCTATACCATCTAAGCTCCTAAAAGAGGTGCTTCCAGAAGTCATAGATCCTCTTTTGACTATTTTTAATTCCTCATTGTCATTAGGATATGTCCCCAAAACCTCCAATCTGGCTGTTATTAAGCCTCTCATCAAAAAAACATAACTTGACCCAAAAGAATAGTTAATTATAGACCGATCTTGAATCTCCCTTTTCTGTCCAACATACTAGAAAAGGTAGTATCCTCACAATTATATTCCTTCTTAAACAAAATTGGTATCTGTGAGGATTTCCATTCAGGATTTAGACCGTATCATAGTACTGACACTGCTCTCCTTATGGTTACAAATGACCTGCTCTTATCATCTGATCGTGGTTGTATCTCTCTATTAGTTTTATTTGATCTTAGTGCTGCATTTGACACTATTGACCACAACATTCTTTTGCATAGACTTGAACACTTTGTTGGCATCAGTGGAAGTGCATTAGCATGGTTTAAATCGTACTTATATGACCGCCATCAGTTCGTATCAGTGAATGAAGATGTATCATATCGATCACAAGTGCAGTATGGAGTACCTCACGGCTCAGTACTAGGGCCGCTACTCTTCACGCTTTATATGTTACCCTTGGGAGATATCATCAGGAAACATGGTGTTAGCTTTCACTGTTATGCTGATGATACTCAGCTCTATGTTTTTTAGGGTTAGGGTTAGGGTTACCTAGAATATCAAAATCAACTGCGGGTGGCAGATCCTTTTCCTATTTGGCGCCTAAATTCTGGAATAACCTACCTAACATTGTGTGGGAGACAGACACACTCTTACAGTTTAAATCTAGATTAAAGACCCATCTCTTTAACCTGGCTTGCACTTAACATACTAAGATGCTTCTAATATCCAAATCCCTTAAAGGATTTTTAGGCTGCATTAATTAGATACACTGGAACAGGGAATTCTCTCCAATGGAGTTTTGGTTCCTTGCTTAGTTGGGGTCACTTCATCTACAGCGATACCGTTGACTTGATTGCAAATAAATGCACAGACACTATTTAAACTCAACAGAGATGACATCACTGAATTCAGTGATGAACTGCCTTTAACTGTCATTTTGCATTATTGACACACTGTTTTCCTAATGAATTTTGTTCAGTTGCTTTGACGCAATGTATTTTGTTTAAATCGCTATATAAATAAAGGTGACTTGACGATTACACACAGACTGATATATTTCAAATGTTAATTTCTTTTAATTTTGATGATTATAACTGACAACTAAGGAAAATCCCAAATTCACTATCTCAGACAATTAGAATATTGTGAAAAGGTTCAATATTGAAGACACCTGGTGCCACACTCTAATCAGCTAATTAACTCAAAACACCTGCAAAGGCCTTTGTCTGTGTTTCTGTGTAAGTCGACTAGTCGCTGATGACATCATTAATGAACATAAGCTTGGAGCTGCGACAAACACCCTGTGCACAGCTATGTTATATGACACAGCACAGCGTACATGGCTATTGCTCCTATAATAGCACATTTTTATCAGTTCTTGTCTTTGGGTTGTTATATTTCTCACAGATTTCTGCTCATTTTTAATCAGATATAGATAAAGTCGCACAGTAAAGATTGCATTTATATAAACACATTAGTGAGAGCAATTGTGTGTGTGAATTATTTCTACATGGCAGCATCTTTCTATTAGTGAAGCTGTGGGATTTAGTTATTAAGAAATAAATTATAGAACTTTTCAGTTTCCAAGCTATTTTATTGAGAAATCACAGAACAGTGTTGACAGTACATTTCTGCACTGAATGATTCTGTGCACGAGCGATCAGCGTGTGACGTACAAGCTGCTGTCTGAAGCCTGTGTGTGTGTATTACAGTGCAGGAGCACATTAGATCAGAACAGCGATTAACTTACCTGTACAATAAACTGTTTAGAATGTGCGTTCTCCCATTCAATTTCAAGCATCCAGTAATATAATCACACATGCATGTGGAGGGCTTTCATAGTATGTGGGTCATTCTATGGAAATGTCAATTTTTCTGTCCCTAGCCTTTACAGAAATATTACACTTGAAAAACACTTTAGGTTTACAATTTTTTTATATTTTAAAATGAAACAATATGTTATCTGAACAATTACACTTTCTTGAGCCATCAATGTGGCAATATTTGATTTTTATTAATTAATTGGAATTCCAAGCACCACAGAAGTGCTCGTCCCCACAGTCATGTACAGAGGGAAAATGCTTTATTTTGAGGTCAAAAACAGTGTTTTCTTCCATTTAAAATACAACCATGTGTCCATAACTATCAAATATATGATGTAAATTACATTAAAAAACAAAATGCTAAATAAATATTATAAAATATATAATGAAAGTAGTGGTCCCCTGGAGTTGTGTCACTGGTGTTACCGTTTAACAAAAAAGCTCTTATTTTGAAATAACAATCACACTGATGACATCACTCGACTTCCTTCTTCCAATTTCCTGGAGATCTATGAAGAGAAGCCCATGGTAAGTCCACTGTCTCTTTTCAATTATTATTCATTTATCAATCAATTATTCATTTATCTCATGATTTCATATGAAGCTTTTAGTTGAAGTCACTGGTATGACCTCTTTTATTGTTTGGGCATTGTAAAAAAACTATAATACAAATGGATTAAACTACTTAATTTAGTGAGTATACCATGATTGACAATATGTGGTTTGATACCTTGCAGCAGCCATTTTGTAAAATGCAGTTTTCATGAAAATTGTCACTGGTGTTACTGTCACTGGTGTCACCTTCCTTATGGGTAACACCAGTGAAGATCAGTAACACCAGTGACTCTCTTTTATAGATAAACTTTGTTCAAAGCTATCCATTTAGTTATTTTGCATAAAATAGCACTAAAATTGTGATTCTTACTTTTCTTTGTCATTGTTAATCCTCCTTTGGTCAGGTATTTCTAAATTGAGGGTATGGCTAAACTGAAAGCAGGTGAGAAACAGCGACTATACAGAAAGCGTAGGGATGCTGATCCTGAACGCAGAGCAGAGTATTTGCAGAAAAGGAAACAGAGCTATGTCCGTGACATTGACTCACAAAAAAGAAAGAGAGTAAGTGATTTGAGTGAAAGGGAGAAGAGATATGAGCGAAAGGCATGGAGGGTCCGTCAGCAAAGATGCAGGCAAAGAGTCAGAGCAGGAGCATTGACCCCCCCATCATCACCAGATAGATCACCCAGCGTTTCAAGGTACAAACTGAACTGTTACAAATACAGAAATAAATGGTGAAACAGATATAAAAGTGCACAGCATACAGTACCTCCACAGGAGCGAGCGGAGCGTGGCTGTGAGAGTGATTGTGGAAAACTTTGTTTCAAACTTATTTTTTTCTCCCTTTTTTCTTTTTTCCCCTCGCTAATTAGTTTATAAATAGTAAAAACAAAAGGTTTTTGTTCTGGTTGCGCGGTCTTTCAGACGCCGGAATGGGACTGAGCCTGGTTTCTCCCAAGGTTTTTTTCTCCATTCTGTCACCGATGGAGTTTCGTTCCTTGCCGCTGTCGCCTCTGGCTTGCTTAGTTGGGGACACTTCATCTACAGCGATATCGTTGACTTGATTGCAAATAAATGCACAGACACTATTTAACTGAACAGAGTTGCCATCACTGAATTCAATGATGAACTGCCTTTAACTATCATTTTTGCATTATTGACACTGTTTTCCTAATGAATGTTGTTCAGTTGCTTTGACGCAATGTATTTTGTTTAAAGCGCTATATAAATAAAGGTGACATTGACATTGAAAAGAGGGAGGCACAGAGTGGTGTGGAAAATGTGTGTGAAGTTAAGGATGTGGCACAGGCTGACAACTTAGAGGAAAATATGGTTGATGAGATGGATAGTTTATCCCAGTATACGGATGATGGAGTAGGAGATGAGGAACAGTAGACTGAGGGCTCGAGAGGAACTGATCAAGATTTGTACACTGTTGAAGAAATTAATGCATTTCTGGATAAAACTAAAGGTAAAGCTGGTGTTGAAGTAAGTCATTATTTTCCTGATATTGAGAAATTTACTGCTTCGGTGATGTGGGCTAGGAAGGTGAATAGCATTGATGAGCTCTCACAACAGAAGCGGTTTCGTCTAAAAAAACATATGACTGGCCTTAGACAAGGCAAAAAGACAGGGAAAGCGAGGGGAAAAACGAAATCTTAATGGCTTTTAACATTTCTATGTCTTTCTGTTTTTTCCTCTTCTTTTTCCCTTTGCTTATGGAGATCTTGCGGGAGGGATCAATTAATGTAAATGGAATGAGGGATGGGAAGAAAATTAGTTTACTATCAGAAATAATACGATTGAAAGATTTGAGTGTTGTTTTTTTGCAAGAAACTCATAGCAATCAAAATAATGAGGCTGATTGGGGCTTGTGGTGGGAAGGAGAAAGGTTTCTTAGTCATGGGACTAATTTAAGTGCAGGAGTGGCTGTGCTTTTTTCCCCTGTTCTCAAAATTAAAATTTTATCAGAACATGAAGTTAGGGTTAGGGTTAGGGTTAGGTATCAGGGAGATTATTGGCTGTAAGAGCTGAGATTAGAAATTTGCAATTTTTGTTTGTGAACATCTACGCTCCTAATATAGGAGAAGACAGAGTACAGTTTTTTATTAAACTAGAGCACTTCTTAAAACAGCAGCAGGATGGTGATGTTATTGTACTAGGTGGAGATTGTACAGGGAAGTCGTGGCCTAATGGTTAGAGAGTCGGACTCCCAATTGAAAGGTTGTGAGTTCGAGTCCCGGGCCGGCAGGAATTGTGGGTGGGGGGAGTGCATGTACAGTTCTCTCTCCACCTTCAATACCACGACTTAGGTGCCCTTGAGTAAGGCATCGAACCCCCAACTGCTCCCCGGGCGCCGCAGCATAAATGGCTGCCCACTGCTCCGGGTGTGTGCTCACAGTGTGTGTGTGTGTGTGTGTGTGTTCACTTCTCTGTGTGTGTGCATTTCGGATGGGTTAAATGCAGAACACAAATTCTGAGTATGGGTCACCATACTTGGCTGAATGTCACTTCACTCACTCACTCACTCACTCAGATTGGAACTGCACTTTAGACTCTACACAAGATAGGATTGGAGAAGAACCTCATGCAAAGTCAAGTATATCTTTAGCTAATATTATGAAAAATTTTAACTTCTCAGATGTGTGGAGAGAACAAAATTCATTAGTACGGCAGTATACATGGATGAAAGTCAGTAATGGAAGCATTTCTGCTGCACGTTTGGATAGGTTTTATATATCACACAATATGAGGAATAAGATTGTTAATACAGCCATCACCCCAATAGTTTTTTTCTGATCATAAGCTTATTACAGTTGAGTATATACTAACTGAAAGAAAGCATAGGAGTTATTACTGGCATTTCAATGCTAAACTTTTGGATGATAAGCTTTTTTGTGAGAATTTTAAATGTTTTTGGGAGGCTTGGAAAAGTGAAAAGGGTACTCATGAAAGTGTTATTCAATGGTGGGAAGTGGGTAAAGTCCACATAAGAGGGTTCTGTCAGCAATATACATCTCATTCCTCTTTAGTTCTGAAAAAGACTTTGGAGTGGTTGGAAAAGGAAATCATGGACATTGAAAAGAAAATGAATGATATTGATGCTAGGAATCTACAATATTTATGGATTGAAAAGAAAAATCAGCTAAGCTCCTTTTTAAATAAAAAAAGTAAAAGGAGCACTTGTAAGAAGCCGTTTTGTAACGATAAAAGATATGGACTGACCTTCTTCTTATTTTTTTAATTTGTAGCGAAAAGCAGGTCAAGAAAAGCAGATGTATATTTTAAAGGACAACAATGGACGTAATACTTCAGACCCTATAGTGATGCGAAAACTTGCTGTGGATTTTTATTCTGATCTGTATGATGATGACGACTCAGATGAACAGTGCAGAAATAAACTGTTTCAAGATCCTCCTGTTTTAACATTGGAACACAAACAATCTTTAGACACTGAAATCACTTTTGAAGAGATCACTGATGCTGTTATGGGACTTTCCTCAGGACGTACCCCAGGACTGGATGGATTACCTGCTGAATTTTACAAGTTTTTTTGGAATGTTATTGGTGCTGATTATTTTGAGGTAATCAAAAAATTTATCAAAGAAGCTGTGCTTCCTCTGAGTTGTCAGCGGGCAGTTCATACACTTCTCCCTAAAAAGGGTGACCTGACATTGTTAAAGAACTGGAGACCTGTAGCAATTTTAGGTTCTGATTATAAGATTTTTTCAAAATGTTTGGCCAATAGGGTAAATAATGTACTGCATACAATAATACATAAAGATCAGTCATATTGTATAAAAAATAGATCGATACAAGATAACTTACATCTGGTACGGGACATTTTTGACTTTGCCTCTTACAGTAAAACTAATATAGGTTTTCTGTCCTTAGACCAAGAAAAAGCTTTTGACAGAGTTAATCATCTTTTTCTTTTTGATACCTTTTATCTCCAAAATAAAACTGCTGTATGCGGGAGCCACGTGTATGATTAAAATGGCTGGTGGCCTCAGTATTCCTGTGAAAGTCAAACGAGGCATTCGGCAAGGCTGTCCTATCTCAGGTCAGTCGTATAGTATAGCCATTGAACCTTTACTATGTAGACTGAGAAGACAGCTGACAGGTCTACAGGTCAATACATTGGATTTTAAGTGTCCTGTTAAGCTCTCTGCATATGCGGATGACGTCACAGTTTTAATCAGTAATCAAAATGATGTTGAGTGTGTAAAGTTGGCTTTGGAATGTTATGGGAATGCGTCTCCAGCCAAAGTTAATTGGCAAAAATGTGATGCTTTGTGGTGTGGCCAAGATTTTATTAGTCCATCATTACCTGGTGGATTGCAGCGGCGGAGGGAAGGGTTTAAATATTTAGGTGTTTTTCTAGGGAAAGATGAATATAAAAATAAAAATTGGGAAGGACTGGTGGAAAAAGTGTGTGCTCGGTTGTCTCACTGGAAATGCTTGCTGCCCCAGCTGTACTATATGGGGAGAACCCTGGTCTGTAATAACCTGATGGCATCATCTTTGTGGCATAAAATTATGATTTTAGAGCCTCCGGAAGACCTGGTAAGAAGAATTCAAAAGTGCCTGGTGGATTTCTTCTGGTCAGGACAACATTGGTTGAAGGCACCAGTGCTCTATCTGCCAACACAGGAAGGATGACATGGGTTGGTCGACATTAAATCCAGAGTAAGAGCTTTTAGACTTCAGGCGGCTCAGAGATTCCTGTATGAAGAAAATGTGAGCTGGACTGGGGCAGCCTGTGCCTTTTTGAAGAGAGCAGGAAATATGGGATTAGACCGACATCTGTTTCTGATGGACACTGACAAACTAAACCTGACAGGATTGACACCTTTTTACAGATCAATGTTAAATATATGGAATCTTTTCAGTTTCTCTCGGGAACCAAATGGTGTGAAGGGGCTATGGCTGAGAGAAGAACCACTGTTTTTTAATACATCACTGGATATAGATGCTTTTAAATCAGGATCCCTCAGAAAAATGCTGTGGACTGCAAATATGACCAAAATTGGACATTTTGTTTCTGAAGGATGGATTTCTGCTGAACGTTTGGCTTTAAAACTGGGTATGAGATCAGTCAGAGTGGCAGACAGACTGTTGAATCAAATCTTTGAGTTTTTACCACCCGATTATAGACTGTTATTAGAGACACCAGTTGAAGAGGAAGAGTTTCCTGTCTTCCCGGACCTAATTTTTTCAGCTGATTTGAGAACATGGGAAGAAATGGAAAATGGTCTGCTTTCTTTTCAGACACCCCAGCCGGGACTTTTTAGACTTGCTGGAAAAAAAGATCTTTATGTATTGTGTGTAAAGGTGTCTCATCTTCTTCAACTTCAGAATGTGAAGGAGTCTAAGTGGCAGGAGTCTTTTGGGTCAGGTGTTTCCCCTTAAGGTTGCTGGAGGACCTTGTACAAACCTCCCATTGAGAAAAGAACTGGAGACTTACAATGGAGGATTGTGCATGGTATAATAGCCACAAACAGACACAGAGCACACCTCGATCCACAAGTCGAGGAGGGCTGTCCTTTTTGTGCAACTCAAGAAACTGTTTTCCACTTATTCTTTAATTGTGAAAGATTAAAACCGATATTGTATAAAATTGAAGAGTGGTGTCAAACTCTAGGGGAATTATTTACACCTGAAAGGTTTATTTTTGGGCCAAAATACAGCAAAAGTAAAATGAGGAGTCACGTTCTATTAAACTTTTTATTTGGGCAAGCAAAGATGGCTATATGGTTGTCAAGGAAAAGTAAACTAAATGAAAAGGGATCAACTGATGCTATTCTAATATTGAGGGGATTAATAATTAATAATATTTTAATATGGTGTCAGAAAAAAAAAAATTTGTTTTGATGGCAATTTATAATTTTTAAACTTTTTTTGTAATAAAGAGACCTTAAAAGTCAAGTCTCTCTCTCTCTCTCACACACACACTCTCACACACACTCATACTCACTCTCACACACACACACACACACACTCTCTCTCTTTCTCTCTCTCTTTCTCTCTCTCTTTCTCTCTCTCTTTCTCTCTCTCTTTCTCTCTCTCTTTCTCTCTCTCTTTCTCTCTCTCTCTCTCTCTCCCTCAAACACACACACACAAACACACACAAACACACTCTCTCTCGCTCACTCTCACACACACACACACACACACACACACACACACTCTCTCTCACACATGAAGTTAAAATGTTAAGTTAAAATGTTGTCTATGATATTTTTCTAACTCTGATTTTAGTTCTTATGAAATGAGTCATTTGTATATGTTATGTATGTCACTGGTGATTTGTTGTGTCACTGGTGTTACTGTGTTTTTTTTCTTTCACATTAAATAAAATCTGTCATATGATATGTGGCATAATGATCATTTTAAATTCATTGAATTCTGTATATCTGTATATAAATAAAACATAATCACCGTATTAGTTAGATCATCATTAATTTTCTGTACCTCTGACTGCATGTGCTGAAAAAATAAAATAAAAAAATATTTCATAAACACCTTTAATATTGCTAAAGAAGTAAGGTAACACCAGTGACAAAAAAAATGGTGTATGCGGTCTTTAAAAACATGCACACAAAAAAATAAAAAATCATTAAGCTGTAATTTATGTGTACTCATAAAGTCAAAGGGTAATCTAATAATGTGGTCTAAATTTAAATGTTATAAAAAGAAATCAGTCTTAAGAGATCTTGCCATACCAAATGTGGACGTTTCTGTAGAATGACCCATGTATGTATTTGTTATTTTAACTGTTTGGAAATGGAGCGTAAATGTGAAAGCCCTTCAAAGATTTATTATACTGTTGCGCCCTCTATAGGACCGGCGACTAGCCGACTTCAAGCTTAAAGCATCATGGCAGACCATTGAAGTCGACTAATCGATTAGTCAGTGCAACCCCTACATTGTAAGTTTTAGTTTGTATGTTTGTACAGTATGTTTGCATTTGTGTGTTTGTGTTTATTTGCATGTATGTTTATGTTTTCTGTATGTTTACGTTTGTGTGTGTGTTTGTGATTATATGTTTATGTTTGTGTACTTGTTTGCATTTGCAGTGTATGTTTGTGTTGAGGCTTGAAAAATCTAGGTGTGATAAAAATAATGAATGTAACTAAACTAAATTAGCACATCAAGTACTTATGCAAACGTTGATCACACTACAAACAATTCAAAACTATAATGATATAAGAAACAGAAAAGATTTATTCGTTATTTACCAGGGTCTTCAGTCTAAGATTAGCTCAACTCACCTCTTAGTCGTTCGTTCATCACGTGACAGCCCCCCATAAACTAAACCTATGCAGTCTGAGCTGGAAAGAGAATTGATTGGTTCGTCTTTCGAGTCATTCTTTTGTCACATGATGCGAAATAATTGGATTGAGAAATTAATTTCCTTACAAACGGGTGCATATTTATTATTATTATTATTATTGTTACTTTTTTTATTATCATCATTATTATAATTATAATTTATTCTTACAGTTATGTTATGTTTTTAGTTTTTTGGGCTTATTATTTCTTACAGTATATAAATGTGTGAATTTCTGTCATGATGGTTCTTTTCAATTAAAACACTGAATGTGGTGTCAAAGGTAATAAAGAGTTAAGTCTCTTTCAGGCTCAGACTGGATAGTTAAAGCTTAGGGGGTTGTCACATGATGAACGAATGATTAAAAAAACCCAGAGACTCAAAAGAGGGAAACTAATTTCAGTACAAAGCCCATAGGATGTTGCGAATGCGTGACTGAACGAATCACTCCCGAGACGACTTGTTCGTTCAGAGTTAGATTAAAAGATTAGTTTAAAATGAATAAATCATTCCAGAACGACCAATCAATAAAGGGTGTGTCTCCTCACTGGTGTCTTCAGACATATTAAAAACACACAGCAGACTGAAACAAGCTGTTATTTTAATGATTATCCTCTGTCAGCGCTCTCTCTCTCTCACACACACACACACACACACGCACACACACACACTCTCTCTCACTCTCTCTCTCTCTCTTTCTCTCTCTCTCTCTCTCTCTCTCTCTCTCACACTGTTCGGTTTCAGCTCTTTCAATGTAAATGTAAACATTCATCACTCAAATCACAAAAGCATTCAACTGTGTTGTTAGGGTTAGGAAAGGTACCTGTGTGACATTAACGCATTATTTGGGTAAGCTTCTCATTCCATTTATGTGACCTGTCAATGTGTGCTTAGAAACATTCACAAAAACTGTAATTAATGTAATTGATGCAAAATCCACCTTAACCTGTCTGTCTGTAATGTGTCAGCAGTGACAGAATGTCTCTCTCCCTGTCAGACAGACATGATGCGTGTGTGCGTCTGCTCTTTAAATTCAGCTGCACGGATGCAGACGCTCACATCTGGAGGACCCAGTGCTCTGACAGCCTACCGCTGACTTTCCACTGAGAGATCAGACAGAGCCATGTACAGATCTGAGCAAACAGCGAGACTTCTCCTGATAATGTGTGTGTGGGGAATTTTCCCGCTGCCGGTAGAGCAGGTGTGTAAGTGTGAGAGATCAGCCTGAACTCTTTAGGCCTGGAGGGCAGAAGGGATCGTAGCGTTCATTATTTGTACAAGAGTGTCTGCTACAGAAGTACATGTACATTTGTATGTGTGTATTTGTGTTTAGTTACCCGTTCGAGAGGGTTTCAATCTGCTGCTGTATCCAGTATCGGTGATGGGGCCGTACGGATCTCACACGGCTCTGAAACCAGTGACTGGGACTGAGCAGATCACACAACGCAGCCAAAATCCACAGGCAAACCACAGCAAGGTGAGCGTGTTGTACATTCTAGAGCAATGAAATGTGTTTGTGTGTGTAGTTGTCATTTTAACCCTTTCTATGCACAGATCAGCCCTCAAAGTTTGTCCAAGCCTTTACATGCAAACAGTGCATTTCTGCAGCCGGACCCCGTCCATGGCCCTGACCTTCACACTGTCCCATCTGAGTCTTTGGTTATGCAGGAGCAGGTACAGAGCAGCTCTCAATTCACAAACACTTTCTCAGCACTAGACACTCTTCTGTCCTGATGGATTTCTTGATTTCTTTTTATTTCAGATGTCAAGTTTCATACCTATGAAAAACATCCCTCAGCAGGTCAGTCAGTGACCATACTCCATTGTTTCTTCATTTGTTTCTCAGTCCTCATTCATCAGATATTTTCCCATTCTGTAACTCATGAAAACTCAAACCTCATACAGTTAATTATTCCTTTAAATCTTTTTTTTTATTTTTAGGTCTATTTATTTGTCCAGCAGGCTGCAATTGTAAGTGTGTTTGCACAATTTCATATCAGATAAAAACTTGCTTATAAATTGAATTATTTGATTCATTGATTCATTTTTATTTCAGTCAGATTCAGGTAGTTCAGAGGAAGGAGCTGCTGCTCAGGTAAACACCCACACACAGACTCTTACTTATACATAGTTTAAAACTTTCTTCTGTGGAACATGAGGAGATTAGCATGCTGCTCTTTTACCTCACATTAAAAGCAGACAGTTACCAGACCAAGAATTACAAAAAAATCACAATATTCAACTAATTTTTTTTATATATATAATTTTTGAGAGCATCAGTCTTTACTGAAGCCCTCAAATGTCATTTGTGCATCCCTGAATATGTACAATGATATCACTTTCATATTTGGGAGACCTATTCCTTTCATGTCTTCCCTTAAAGACACATTGGTGATAGTTTATGGATTGATCCATGATGAGATGTTTGTTGTTACTGCACCTCTCATTTTCTCAGGTGATTTATATGGTTCCTGTCAGTGTGGATTCACCCAACATGAGTGTGATGGAGGGCAACATGCCCAATCCCGACCCAGGACACCTGCAGGTCCCGGCCAGCACTCCTGCTGTGGCCACTGCGGCACGGCTGGACGCTCAGGGACAGCTGGGGAAAACTGTGGGGACAGAAAGAGCCATGCAGACACGTTCTGGGAGAGAAAGGCCTCTGACCACAAGCTCTCCACAGGAAACACACCAGCTGATCAGAAAATGAAAGGCCATTCACTGATGCTTGGAAATTGTAGTGTGCAGAATTGTAAAATAACTTGTTTCAGCCATAAAACACCTCTATATTCAATGTGGTGTCATTATTCAGTAAGCACGTTTATTAGTTTCAGCTTAATCTATACAATGAATATTAGTTTTCTTTTAAGCCCCAGATCATATCATATTTAATTCTCTTCACTGTGACTGTAGTTCAGAAGTGTTCCCAACAATCGGCACAGTTTTAAATTCAACTTCTCCTTTTATACTTTGGATATCAAAAAGAAACAAGTAACAAAGAAACACTGAGTGTTGATTTATTTAAGGCAACAGAGGAGGTGAATTTTGTCTGATTACACAATGAGACACAACCAGAAAAACAAGACGAATGAGCGTTGCATGTGGACAGAATTGTGCTTATCATGTTTCTGTTGTTTGCCTTTGAATAACACTGCAGTAAGATCGAACATCTGATTGTCGTTTTCAGGATGTGAGTTACTGTGAGAACTTGGCATTTCCTCTTGGTGTGTGTGACCTTTGACCTCATTCATTTCCATTCAGTGGATTAGTTTATTTACATTAAAGTCTGGTGCCGTCCTGTATTTGTGTGTTTCCCAAGTCGTTTTAAATGTTTATCTATTGATAAATTGTTCCTGTAATAAATAACCTAGAAATTTTCATCTCTTCTATTTAAATAAAATTAGTGGATTTTGTCCTCTGTGACACAAAGTTCTTTAATATTCTAACTCTTAAGTATTTATCTTTACAATCTACTACCCGAATTCCAGAAAAGTTGGGACGTTTTTTAAATTTTAATAAAATGAAAACTAAAAGACTTTCAAATCACATGAGCCAATATTTTATTCACAATAGAACATAGATAACATAGCAAATGTTTAAACTGAGAAAGTTTACAATTTTATGCACAAAATGAGCTCATTTCAATTTTGATTTCTGCTACAGGTCTCAAAATAGTTGGGACGGGGCATGTTTACCAAGGTGTAGCATCTCCTTTTCTTTTCAAAACAGTTTGAAGACGTCTGGGCATTGAGGCTATGAGTTGCTGGAGTTTTGCTGTTGGAATTTGGTCCCATTCTTGCCTTATATAGATTTCCATCTGCTGAAGAGTTCGTGGTCATCTTTGACGTATTTTTCGTTTAATGATGCGCCAAATGTTCTCTATAGGTGAAAGATCTGGACTGCAGGCAGGCCAGGTTAGCACCCGGACTCTTCTACGACGAAGCCATGCTGTTGTTATAGCTGCAGTATGTGGTTTTGCATTGTCCTGCTGAAATATACAAGGCCTTCCCTGAAATAGACGTTGTTTGGAGGGAAGCATATGTTGCTCTAAAACCTTTATATACCTTTCAGCATTCACAGAGCCTTCCAAAACATGCAAGCTGCCCATACCGTATGCACTTATGCACCCCCATACCATCAGAGATGCTGGCTTTTGAACTGAACGCTGATAACATGCTGGAAGGTCTCCCTCCTCTTTAGCCCGGAGGACACGGCGTCCGTGATTTCCAACAAGAATGTCAAATTTGGACTCGTCTGACCATAAAACACTATTCCACTTTGAAATAGTCCATTTTAAATGAGCCTTGGCCCACAGGACACGACGGCGCTTCTGGACCATGTTCACATATGGCTTCCTTTTTGCATGATAGAGCTTTAGTTGGCATCTGCTGATGGCACGGCGGATTGTGTTTACCGACAGTGGTTTCTGAAAGTATTCCTGGGCCCATTTAGTAATGACATTGACACAATCATGCCGATGAGTGATGCAGTGTCGTCTGAGAGCCCGAAGACCACGGGCATCCAATAAAGCTCTCCGGCCTTGTCCCTTACGCACAGAGATTTCTCCAGTTTCTCTGAATCTTTTGATGATGTTATGCACTGTAGATGATGAGATTTGCAAAGCCTTTGCAATTTGACGTTGAGGAACATTGTTTTTAAAGTTTTCCACAATTTTTTTACGCAGTCTTTCACAGATTGGAGAGCCTCTGCCCATCTTTACTTCTGAGAGACTCCGCTTCTCTAAGACAAAGCTTTTATAGCTAATCATGTTACAGACCTGATATCAATTAACTTAATTAATCACTAAATGTTCTCCCAGCTGAATCTTTTCAAAACTGCTTGCTTTTTTAGCCATTTGTTGCCCCCGTGCCAACTTTTTTGAGACCTGTAGCAGGCATTAAATTTTAAATGAGCTAATTAAGTGGATAAAAGTGTAAAATTTCTCAGTTTAAACATTTGCTACGTTATCTATGTTCTATTGTGAATAAAATATTGGCTCATGTGATTTGAAATTCCTTTAGTTTTCATTTTATTACAATTTAAAAAACGTCCCAACTTTTCCGGAATTCGGGTTGTATAAGTGAAGTGTTTGTTCTATAGCAATACAGCAAAGTACATTTTCTTTTAAAATGCAGATTCTTTAAGTCAATGTCAATGTCAATGTCAATGTCACCTTTATTTATATAGCGCTTTAAACAAAATACATTGCGTCAAAGCAACTGAACAACATTCATTAGGAAAACAGTATCAATAATGCAAAAATGATAGTTAAAGGCAGTTCATCATTGGATTCAGTGATGTCATCTCTGTTCAGTTAAATAGTGTCTGTGCATTTATTTGCAATCAAGTCAACGATATCGCTGTAGATGAAGTGTCCCAAACTAAGCAAGCCAGAGGCGACAGCGGGAAGGAACCGAAACTCCATCGGTGACAGAATGGAGAAAAAAAACCTTGGGAGAAACCAGGCTCAGTTGGGGGCCAGTTCTCCTCTGACCAGACGAAACCAGTAGTTCAATTCCAGGCTGCAGCAAAGTCAGATTGTGCAGAAGAATCATCTGTTTCCTGTGGTCTTGTCCTGGTGCTACTCTGAGACAAGGTCTTTACAGGGGATCTGTATCTGGGGCTCTAGTTGTCCTGGTCTCCGCTGTCTTTCAGGGATGTAGAGGTCCTTTCTAGGTGCTGATCCAGCATCTGGTCTGGATACGTACTGGATCCGGGTGACTGCAGTGACCCTCTGATCTGGACACAGACTGGATCTGGTGGCCACGGTGACCTCGGAACAAGAGAGAAACAGACAAATATTAGCGTAGATGCCATTCTTCTAATGATGTAGCAAGTACATCGGGTGTTATGGGAAGTGTTTCCGGTTCCGGTTTACCTAATTAATGCAGCCTAAAAATCCTTTAACGGATTTGGATAATAAAAGCATATTAGTATGTTATGTGTATGCCAGGTTAAAGAGATGGGTCTTTAATCTAGATTTAAACTGCAAGAGTGTGTCTGCCTCCCGAACAATGTTAGGTAGGTTATTCCAGAGTTTGGGCGCCAAATAGGAAAAGGATCTGCCGCCTGCAGTTGATTTTGATATTCTAGGTATTATCAAATTGCCTGAGTTTTGAGAACGTAGCGGACGTAGAGGATTATAATGTAAAAGGAGCTCATTCAAATACTGAGGTGCTAAACCATTCAGGGCTTTATAAGTAATAAGCAATATTTTAAAATCTATGCGATGCTTGATAGGGAGCCAGTGCAGTGTTGACAGGACCAGGCTAATGTGGTCATACTTCCTGGTTCTAGTAAGAACTCTTGCTGCTGCATTTTGGACTAGCTGTAGTTTGTTTACTAAGCGTGCAGAACAACCACCCAATAAAGCATTACAATAATCTAACCTTGAGGTCATAAATGCATGGATTAACATTTCTGCATTTGACATTGAGAGCATAGGCCATAATTTAGATATATTTTTGAGAGGGAAAAATGCAGTTTTACAAATGCTAGAAACGTGGCTTTCTAAGGAAAGATTGCGATCAAATAGCACACCTAGGTTCCTAACTGATGACGAAGAATTGACAGAGTAACCATCAAGTCTTAGACAGTGTTCTAGGTTATTACAAGCAGAGTTTTTAGGTCCTATAATTAACACCTCTGTTTTTTCAGAATTTAGCAGTAAGAAATTACTCGTCATCCAGTTTTTTATATCGACTATGCAATCCATTAGTTTTTCAAATTGGTGTGTTTCACCGGGCTGCGAAGAAATATAGAGCTGAGTATCATCAGCATAACAGTGAAAGCTAACACCATGTTTCCTGATGATATCTCCCAAGGGTAACATATAAAGCGTGAAGAGTAGCGGCCCTAGTACTGAGCCTTGAGGTACTCCATACTGCACTTGTGATCGATAGGATACATCTTCATTCACTGCTATGAACTGATGGCGGTCATATAAGTACGATTTAAACCATGCTAATGCACTTCCACTGATGCCAACAAAGTATTCAAGTCTATGCAAAAGAATGTTGTGGTCAATTGTGTCAAACGCAGCACTAAGATCCAATAAAACTAATAGAGAGATACACCCACGATCAGATGATAAGAGCAGGTCATTTGTAACTCTAAGAAGAGCAGTCTCAGTACTATGATACGGTCTAAATCCTGACTGGAAATCTTCACATATACCATTTTTCTCTAAGAAGGAATATAATTGTGTGGATACCACCTTTTCTAGTATCTTGGACAGAAAAGGGAGATTCGAGATTGGTCTATAATTAACTAGTTCTTTGGGGTCAAGTTGTGGTTTTTTGATGAGAGGCTTAATAACAGCCAGTTTGAAGGTTTTGGGGACATGTCCTAATGACAATGAGGAATTAATAATAGTCAGAAGAGGATCTATGACCTCTGGAAGCACCTCTTTCAGGAGCTTAGATGGTATAGGGTCTAACATACATGTTGTTGGTTTAGATGATTTAACAAGTTTATACAATTCTTCCTCTCCTATAGTAGAGAATGAGTGGAACTGTTCCTCAGGGGGTCTATAGTGCACTGTCTGATGTGATACTGTAGCTGACGGCTGAATGGTTGCAATTTTATTTCTAATAGTATCGATTTTAGAAGTAAAGTAGTTCATAAAGTCATTACTGCTGTGGTGTTGGGAAATGTCAACACTTGTTGAGGCTTTATTTTTCGTTAATTTAGCCACTGTATTGAATAAATACCTGGGGTTATGTTTGTTTTCTTCTAAAAGAGAAGAAAAGTAATCGGATCTAGCAGTTTTTAATGCTTTTCTGTAGGATATGTTACTTTCCCGCCAAGCAATACGAAATACCTCTAGTTTTGTTTTCCTCCAGCTGCGCTCCATTTTTCGGGCTGCTCTCTTTAGGGTGCGACTATGCTCATTATACCATGGTGTCAAACTGTTTTCCTTAACCTTCCTTAAGCGTAAAGGAGCAACTTTATTTAAAGTGCTAGAAAAGAGAGAGTCCATAGTTTCTGTTACATCATCAAGTTGTTCTGAGGTTTTGGACATGCTAAGGAATTTGGATACATCAGGAAGATAACTTAAAAAGCAGTATTTTGTGTTAGAAGTGATGGTTCTTCCATACTTGTAACAAGAAGTAGAATTTACAATTTTGGCTATATGAATTTTGCAAAGAACTAAATAATGATCTGAGATATCATCACTTGGCTGAATAATTTCAACACCATCAACATCAATTCCATGTGACAGTATTAAATCTAGAGTACGATTTCGACAATGAGTAGGTCCTGAAACGTGTTGTCTAACACCAATAGAGTTCAGAATGTCTATAAATGCTGATCCCAATGCATCTTTTTCATTATCAACATGGATATTAAAAATCACCAACTATTAAAACTTTATCTGCAGCCAGAACTAACTCGGATGTAAAATCACCAAACTCTTTAATAAAGTCTGTATGGTGCCCTGGTGGCCTGTATACAGTAGCCAGTACAAACATAACAGGGGATTTATCATTAACATTTGTTTCTTTGGATAATGTTATATGAAGCACCATTACTTCAAACGAGTTATACTTGTAGCCTGCCCTCTGACAAATCCTGAAAACGTTTAAGTGTTTTGTAGGGGAATTTACAGTTAAAACCCAAGGACCAGATATTTGACAATGAAGACCTGTTATGGGAAAGAACGATGGAAGACCAGGGCGAGGTGCAGTTTACAGTCTTTAATAAAGCCAATTGTCTTCACTGAATAATATAGAACAAAAATCACAGGCTTTTATCAGAGCCAAAAACAGGAACAGCCAGACGACTGGGTATCAGACAAACTACAAAAATATCCACGAGGGC
>NW_026775071.1:35000-40000 GCF_963082965.1 Carassius carassius
ACCAAAGGAGATTCAGGTTGTGGATCCGGCGGGAAACACGTACTACAACTGGCTCTTTGTGATCACGTGTCCTGTGATGTACAACTGGGTTCTCATCATAGCGAGGTGCCTGCTTTTACTGCCTCATCACAAAACAACACTCTGCTCTTTGATACTGAGTTTGAGTTTAGTTACAGACGTGGATATTAGTTTGACTCTCTCTCTCTCAGAGCTTGCTATGAAGAATTGCAGACAGACTATTTGATGTTATGGTTCATCCTGGATTTCTTATCTGATCTGGTGTATGTGCTCGACATGGTGTTCAGGACGAGGACAGGTGAGTTCCAGCTCCACCGGGATTCTGGGAATTCTCAAAGTTGGAAACTTTCCATGGGAATTATAAAAAAGAAATTTTCTAAATTGCAGCAAGCCTATAACAGGGAACTTAAATGTATTTAAAGTTTCACTTGCAAATACTAAATTAAAATGTGTTTATACAGCATCTTACTAGCCAGTAAATCAGATATTCTAAATGTATTATTCAAAGCTATTTCTAGTCATTTGTGCAGCATCAATTGTAAAATATTTCACCTGTCCAGAAAATCTCAGTTGTTTATCAATTTACATATCTGTTCATGTCATTGCATACTGTTTTTTTACAAGCTTTTTTTCTAATCTTATTCCTCAAAACCACAACTGACATTTTTAATGTGACTTTTTATATTCAATTATTATATTATAAATTAATCCAATTTTTCATTTAATTCCCTTCTGAATATTTTCAAAATTCCTCAGGTTCACTTTCCATGTAAAGTTTCTGGAAAGTTTCTGGAAATTGACTGTACATTTGCACTGAATGCTTGGTGTGTTGATCTGTGGGTTTGTTTGTGCTGGTCTGCAGGATATCTGGAGCAGGGGCTCCTGGTGAAAGATGAGAAGAAGCTTCGTGATCGCTACATGCAAAGCATCCAGTTCAAGCTGGACCTGGCCTCTATGATTCCAACCGATATTTTATACTTCTACTTCGGGCTGAACTACCCCGAGATTCGCATGAACAAGCTATTGAGGGTCAATCGCTTGTTCGAGTTTTTCCAGCGCACCGAAACACGGACTAACTTTCCGAACGTGTTCCGAATCTCCAACCTCGTCATGTACATTGTGATCATCATCCACTGGAATGCCTGCATGTATTACTCCTTCTCCAAGGCAATGGGCTTCGGGACAGACCCTTTCGTCTACCCGGACACCTCGGACCCAGAGTTTGGCCGGTTGGTGAGAAAGTACGCATATAGCATGTACTGGTCCACGCTCACGCTCACCACCATCGGTGAGACGCCCCCCCCTGTCAAAAACGCAGAGTACTACTTCGTGGTAATGGACTTCCTGGTCGGTGTACTGATTTTTGCCACCATTGTCGGTAATGTCGGCTCCATGATCACCAACGCGAACGCGGCACGAGCAGATTTCCAGGCTCGCATCGACGCTATCAAACAGTATATGAGCTTCCGAAAGGTCACCAAAGACCTGGAGAAACGGGTCATTAAATGGTTCGATTACTTGTGGACCAACAAGAAAGCGGTGGACGAGAGAGAAGTGCTGAAGTACCTGCCGGACAAGCTGCGGGCAGAGATTGCTATAAACGTCCACCTAGATACTCTGAAAAAAGTGCGCATCTTTGCGGACTGCGAGGCCGGGCTGCTGGTGGAGCTGGTGCTGAAGCTTCAGCCACAGGTCTACAGCCCCGGAGACTACATCTGCAAGAAGGGAGACATCGGTCGCGAGATGTACATCATTAAAGAAGGAAAGCTCGCTGTGGTGGCCGACGATGGAGTCACGCAGTTCGTGGTGCTGAGTGATGGCAGTTACTTCGGAGAGATCAGCATCCTCAACATCAAGGGCAGTAGAGCAGGCAACCGAAGAACCGCCAACATCCGCAGCATCGGCTATTCAGACCTCTTCTGCCTGTCCAAAGATGACCTGATGGAGGCGCTAACTGAATATCCAGATGCCAAGGCCATGCTGGAGGAGAAAGGACGACAAATTCTTATGAAGGTATGCAGTTCAGTCACCGGTGCTTTCATATGAGTCTCGAGAGACTAATGCATCAAACCCTATGTAGAGTCAACCGGCACCAGGTGGCATGATGATCAGTAAGAGTCGGAACAAATAATCAATTCTTCAACGATTCTGAAGAATTCTCAGCTTACAAAAATATGTTCTAAGGAAGTTTTTCTAATGTCTCTTTATATAGCGAAAACATTATTTTTGAATGTTCTCTAATGTTCGTTTTTAATTAATTTTTTTAAGAAACTTCTTTCTTGTTTGTACAATCATTAAAGGAACATGCAAACGTTATGGGAATGTTATTTTGAATGTTCTCCACACATTTTGAAATAAGCATTTTAAAAATTACACGCACAGTTGAACGTAGTCTTTTAAAGTATACTCCATTTGATATTAAACACAAACACAGGCGTTCGACACGCACTAGAAAGCTTCATCTTTGTCCAGTGACTGCTCTGTTTTCTCCAGATGTTATGGCAGACAAAAATGTCTTTGTACTCTTTTAAACTAAAGTTGCAGCTCTCTCATAACCCTTTCACACAAGCGCATGTCAATGCGTCTCTTTAGCAGTGTTTTCTGCTGGGGCCAGTGCTGCCAGCTTGTAGAACACATAAAAATATTGCAAAACAAATTCAATGCGCATGTGTGAACTACTACATACTATTCTGATGACAAAATCTGCATCAAGCATTCTCTAGGCAGACCCATACATACACGTAAAAGACTAATTATACTTTGGGCTTTAGATGAACATCCAACTAAAATGTTTTTGAAATAAAATGTTGTAGAAACATTTTTGTGCTAATGTTTTGGGAAGATCAGTAAAGACCATATAACTCTGAACAAATGTTCCATTTACATTACTGGAAGAGCGTTTGTTTATAACTATGAGAAAACTGTGGCCAAACGCTATCCAAAGTTCTGAGAACGTTCTCTGTTAGCTAGGTTAGCTTTCAACCGCAGATGCACATTGCTGTGCCACTGATGTGTTCACTAAAGATTATTTAAAGAGTGTGTATTATATAAAGATATTCCTCTGTTCTTCAAAAAATTATATAAACTTGTATTCCTGAGATCAAAGAGCAGTCACTGGCGCTATATATATATATAAACCGGAAGCTATAAAAATGTCAAATTACATTTTTAATTTTTTATAATTTTTATCCATAGGACAATCTTCTGGATTTAGAGCTGGCCAAGCAGGGTCCCGATCCCAAATACATGGAGGAAAAGGTCGTCAAGATTGGTAGCGTGCTGGATGACCTTCAGACCCGCTTCGCCCGTCTGTTAGCAGAACACGAAGCTGCACAAGGCAAACTGAAGAAGCGCATCACTAAATTAGAAAAGAAGATCACAGACTCCAGTGGAGTGGCTCTCTCTGAGATGCTGGACCCGGAACTGGCGACAGCAAAGAAAGAAGAGAAAGAATAAGACGAAAGCTGCAAATAAACCTGATTAGTTTAAATTAGTTTTAAAACTTTGAACAGAAGCCTTGTGTATTTTGTGCTCCATCTTGGGTTCTGACTGCATTTGTGGGGATGAATAAAACTGTAGATACACATCAGCTCCTGCCCAACATCACATTCATCCTGGGCTGTCAGTCTACCACAGCAGTGTCTGAACAACACTGAGTGAAGAAGAAGAAATCTGAGTAATCTTTGTTTGGTTCTTTCATCTTCATGGAACAGGTAGCACCCAAATGTAAGATATTGTACAGATGATCGGTGTTCACAGTATGCATCTGTGGTTAGTACTGATTATATCATGTTATAAACGTGTTGTTTATTCTATAATGTCTATCATGAGAAAATGTAAAGATAAAATAAATCCTTTATGTTAGGATAAGACTGCATGATTTAGTTTCACTCAAATGTGTTGTAATCAACATTTATCCTTAGAGAGAAACACTTATAATAATGCTGCTCTACCAATATCGGTTAAAAGTTTAATCAGAGAACTAAATGGGCTGTAAAATAATCCAAATACATCTTCAATAAAGAATTTCTGACCAGACCCTTTCATATGGTATTTGTTTTGACGCTGTTATTGCAAAAAAAAAAAAAAAAAAAAAAAAAAAAAAAAATCTATATATATATATATATATATATATATATATGTATATATATATATATATATATATATATATATATATATATATATATATATATATGTATATATATATATATATATATATATATATATATATATATATATACATTATACACACACACACACACACACACACACACATATTTTGAAATGTTTAATTTGTATACCTTACTAAAGAAGGACTGGTAATGTGAAAGGCGGACGTGTCATTGAATGACGCTCTCTGAAAGCTGATGGGACTTGTCGTTTTTATGGGAGGTTTCCAACTCATCGTGCGCTGTTAACAACTACATTTCCCATCATGCTCTGCGGGGCTGCCGTCTTCCGCGTGCGTGCTGACTCCAGAGCTCATCGTTAGAGTGACTCGTGTCGGTAAGACTTTTTATATTTAAATCAAATCATTTTTCTTTACATTTCGATCATTCTGTTACATGGTTATACACTGGTTTATTTTATAACAAATGAAATGATCCAGGGAGGGAGCAGTCGCTTTATTTAAATCTGTTCTGTAATGCGTTTATCTTGTTTTACTGCTTTTGTCAGTGACTTTAACGTTACCATATTCCACCGTGTTACATTAGAGATAATTACTGAGTTTTGCCAGAACTTTCACCCTCATTTACCATGTTTTACATTTTGGCTGTGTTTCATGTGATTTCACTCTTGTTCACAGTGATATTTTACCCTAATTTACCCTGTTTCATCAGCAGTTGTTCATTTTCGTTCATTAGTGACATGTTTCTTTGAATCTGTGAATCTTTGGATTCGGTCCGATTCACGATTCACAGGCTTTCGATTCGATTCAAGAACGATTTTTGCAAATTTAGAAATTTAGCAACCTTTATGAT
>NW_026775071.1:52500-57500 GCF_963082965.1 Carassius carassius
ATCTGCAGACGGATGCTTCCATGCCAGATACACACCTGTGCAAACACCTGTCACGCAGGTATCACACGCATCACATTAGCAGACGCTTTTATCCAAAGAGACTTACAAATGAGAGCAATAGAAGCAATTAAACAAACAAGAGCCACAGTGCAGTTGTTGCAACCAGTCTCAGTCAATCTAGCACTTTACACGTGGCAAGGGCTTTTTTATTTAATTTTAAATAGATTGGAAAACACATAAAATAGGTAAGTGCTAGTTTCTAGTTTCATTCAAATATAGGATGAGACAGAAGAGCTGAGGTGAGATCTCTCCTCGCTGTCAGGTGACTGTGCGCCGTGTCCGAGGATCAGTCTACAGACGTGTGCGTGTGGACAGCAGCGGACCGAGAGACCGTGTGCCAGTCCAGAGTGGCACTGCGACCAGGTGTGTGTGTGTGAGTGTGTAACAGCTGTATGACGTGTGTGTGTGTGTAACAGCTGTATGACGCGTGTGTGTGTGTAACAGCTGTATGACGTGTGTGTGTGTGTAACAGCTGTATGACGTGTGTGTGTGTAGCAGCTGTATGACGTGTGTGTGTGTAACAGCTGTATGACGCGTGTGTGTAGCAGCTGTATGACGTGTGTGTGTGTAACAGCTGTATGACGCGTGTGTGTGTGTAGCAGCTGTATGACGCGTGTGTGTGTGTAGCAGCTGTATGACGCGTGTGTGTAGCAGCTGTATGACGCGCGCGCGTGTGTGTGTAACAGCTGTATGACGTGTGTGTGTAACAGCTGTATGACGTGTGTGTAACAGCTGTATGACGCGTGTGTGTGTGTAACAGCTGTATGACGCGTGTGTGTGTGTAACAGCTGTATGACGCGTGTGTGTGTGTAACAGCTGTATGACGCGTGTGTGTGTGTAGCAGCTGTATGACGCGTGTGTGTGTGTAGCAGCTGTATGACGTGTGTGTGTGTAGCAGCTGTATGACGTGTGTGTGTGTGTAACAGCTGTATGACGTGTGTGTGTGTGTGTGTGTGTGTGTGTGTGTGTAACAGCTGTATGACGCGCGTGTGTGTGTAACAGCTGTATGACGTGTGTGTGTGTGTGTGTGTAACAGCTGTATGACGTGTGTGTGTGTGTGTAACAGCTGTATGACGTGTGTGTGTGTAACAGCTGTATGACGCGTGTGTGTGTGTAACAGCTGTATGACGTGTGTGTGTGTAACAGCTGTATGACGCGTGTGTGTGTGTAACAGCTGTATGACGCGTGTGTGTGTGTAGCAGCTGTATGACGCGTGTGTGTGTGTAGCAGCTGTATGACGTGTGTGTGTGTAACAGCTGTATGACGTGTGTGTGTAACAGCTGTATGACGCGTGTGTGTGTGTAGCAGCTGTATGACGTGTGTGTGTGTAACAGCTGTATGACGTGTGTGTGTGTGTAGCAGCTGTATGACGTGTGTGTGTGTAACAGCTGTATGACGCGTGTGTGTGTGTAACAGCTGTATGACGCGTGTGTGTGTGTAGCAGCTGTATGACGCGTGTGTGTGTGTAGCAGCTGTATGACGCGTGTGTGTGTGTAGCAGCTGTATGACGCGCGCGTGTGTGTGTGTAACAGCTGTATGACGTGTGTGTGTGTGTAACAGCTGTATGACGTGTGTGTGTGTAACAGCTGTATGACGTGTGTGTGTGTGTAACAGCTGTATGACGTGTGTGTGTAACAGCTGTATGACGCGTGTGTGTGTGTAGCAGCTGTATGACGTGTGTGTGTGTAGCAGCTGTATGACGTGTGTGTGTGTGTAGCAGCTGTATGACGCGTGTGTGTGTAACAGCTGTATGACGCGTGTGTGTGTGTAACAGCTGTATGACGTGTGTGTGTGTAACAGCTGTGACGTGTGTGTGTGTAGCAGCTGTATGACGTGTGTGTGTGTAGCAGCTGTATGACGTGTGTGTGTGTGTGTAACAGCTGTATGACGTGTGTGTGTAACAGCTGTATGACGCGCGCGTGTGTGTGTAACAGCTGTATGACGCGCGCGTGTGTGTAACAGCTGTATGACGCGTGTGTGTGTGTAGCAGCTGTATGACGCGTGTGTGTGTGTAACAGCTGTATGACGCGTGTGTGTGTGTAGCAGCTGTATGACGCGTGTGTGTGTGTAGCAGCTGTATGACGCGTGTGTGTGTGTAACAGCTGTATGACGTGTGTGTAGCAGCTGTATGACGTGTGTGTGTGTAACAGCTGTATGACGTGTGTGTGTGTAGCAGCTGTATGACGCGTGTGTGTGTGTAGCAGCTGTATGACGCGTGTGTGTGTGTAACAGCTGTATGACGTGTGTGTAACAGCTGTATGACGCGTGTGTGTGTGTAGCAGCTGTATGATGCGTGTGTGTGTGTAACAGCTGTATGACGCGTGTGTGTGTGTGTGTAGCAGCTGTATGACGCGTGTGTGTGTAACAGCTGTATGACGCGTGTGTGTGTAACAGCTGTATGACGCGTGTGTGTGTGTAGCAGCTGTATGATGCGTGTGTGTGTAACAGCTGTATGACGTGTGTGTGTGTAACAGCTGTATGACGCGTGTGTGTGTGTAGCAGCTGTATGACGCGTGTGTGTGTGTAGCAGCTGTATGACGCGTGTGTGTGTGTAGCAGCTGTATGACGCATGTGTGTGTGTGTAGCAGCTGTATGACGCGTGTGTGTGTAACAGCTGTATGACGCGTGTGTGTGTGTAACAGCTGTATGACGCGTGTGTGTGTGTAACAGCTGTATGACGCGTGTGTGTGTGTAGCAGCTGTATGACGCGTGTGTGTGTGTGTGTAGCAGCTGTATGATGTGTGTGTGTGTGTAACAGCTCAATGATGTGTGTGTGTAACAGCTGTATGACGTGTGTGTGTAACAGCTGTATGACGCGTGTGTGTGTAACAGCTGTATGACGTGTGTGTGTGTGTCAAGTCACATTTATATAGCGCTTTAAACAAAATACATTGCGTCAAAGCAACTGAACAACATTCATTAGGAAAACAGTATCAATAATGCAAAAATGAGAGTTAAAGGCAGTTCATCATTGGATTCAGTGATGTCATCTCTGTTCAGTTAAATAGTGTCTGTGCATTTATTTGCAATCAAGTCAACGATATCGCTGTAGATGAAGTGTCCCCAACTAAGCAAGCCAGAGGCGACAGCGGCAAGGAACCGAAACTCCATCGGTGACAGAATGGAGAAAAAAACCTTGGGAGAAACCAGGCTCAGTTGGGGGGCCAGTTCTCCTCTGACCAGACGAAACCAGTAGTTCAATTCCAGACTGCAGCAAAGTCAGATTGTGCAGAAGAATCATCTGTTTCCTGTGGTCTTGTCCTGGTGCTCCTCTGAGACAAGGTCTTTACAGGGGATCTGTATCTGGGGCTCTAGTTGTCCTGGTCTCCGCTGTCTTTCAGGGATGTAGAGGTCCTTTCTAGGTGCTGATCCAGCATCTGGTCTGGATACGTACTGGATCCGGGTGACTGCAGTGACCCTCTGATCTGGATACAGACTGGATCTGGTGGCCACGGTGACCTCGGAACAAGAGAGAAACAGACAAATATTAGCATAGATGCCATTCTTCTAATGATGTAGCAAGTACATAGGGTGTTATGGGAAGTGTTTCTGGTTCCGGTTTACCTAATTAATGCAGCCTAAAAATCCTTTAATGGATTTGGATAATAAAAGCATATTAGTATGTTATGTGTATGCCAGGTTAAAGAGATGGGTCTTTAATCTAGATTTAAACTGCAAGAGTGTGTCTGCCTCCCGAACAATGTTAGGTAGGTTATTCCAGAGTTTGGGCGCCAAATAGGAAAAGGATCTGCCGCCCGCAGTTGATTTTGATATTCTAGGTATTATCAAATTGCCTGAGTTTTGAGAACGTAGCGGACGTAGAGGATTATAATGTAAAAGGAGCTCATTCAAATACTGAGGTGCTAAACCATTCAGGGCTTTATAAGTAATAAGCAATATTTTAAAATCTATACGATGTTTGATAGGGAGCCAGTGCAGTGTTGACAGGACCGGGCTAATATGGTCATACTTCCTGGTTCTAGTAAGAACTCTTGCTGCTGCATTTTGGACTAACTGTAGTTTGTTTACTAAGCGTGCAGAACAACCACCCAATAAAGCATTACAATAATCTAACCTTGAGGTCATAAATGCATGGATTAACATTTCTGCATTTGACATTGAGAGCATAGGCCGTAATTTAGATATATTTTTGAGATGGAAAAATGCAGTTTTACAAATGCTAGAAACGTGGCTTTCTAAGGAAAGATTGCGATCAAATAGCACACCCAGGTTCCTAACTGATGACGAAGAATTGACAGATCAACCATCAAGTCTTAGACAGTGTTCTAGGTTATTACATGCAGAGTTTTTAGCTCCTATAATTAACACCTCTGTTTTTTCAGAATTTAGCAGTAAGAAATTACTCGTCATCCAGTTTTTTATATCGACTATGCAATCCATTAGTTTTTCAAATTGGTGTGTTTCACCGGGCTGCGAAGAAATATAGAGCTGAGTATCATCAGCAGGGACGTGCACAGACATTTTGAGGGGCAGGGGCTCAAGTGAAATAAAGGGCACTTCTCATAATTAGTTTTTTTTTTTTTTTAAACAAAAAATTATATATATATATATATATATATATATATATATATATTAACGCAACTCTGACTTCCTTTTAAAAAAAATAATTTAAAAAGTCACTACTACAAGGCACTACATCGTTTTAATTATTTTGGTGTTATCAGAATACATAATACTTAAAAATTAAACTTACCAAAATAATTGAGTAAAAATTCAATAAAAGCCAATTTCATGTATGTATTTGTGGTGGTAAGGAATACTGTTTTATAAAGGTTTCAAAGAAAAATAAAAAAGTTAAATTACTTAAATAGTTAATTTATAAATATTGTTATTGTTATTTTAACTTATTTCTACTCAGTTTTATTTATTAATGTACCAGATGCAGTTACTCAGATTTACTACATTTTTAAGAGTGTATC
>NW_026775071.1:62500-72500 GCF_963082965.1 Carassius carassius
TGTGTGTGTGTGTGTGTGTGTGTGTGTTTGCAGTGCTGTCCAGGGAATTGCCCTCCATGTGACATGAGCTGCAGTCGAATGTTGGGCTGCAGGAACCACAAATGCCCATCTGTGTGCCACCAAGGTGAACCCTGACACACACTCATCCATGAACACACACACACACACGTCATGTTTCCAGCGGTTCAGCTGTGAGTCTGACTGTGAGCGACCGCCAGCTCATGACCACATCTGCGTTGCTTGTGTTTTGAGGATCCTCCACGTTGTGGCTGACTGGATATTTGCAAGCCATCAGACAGTGTTCTTCAGATGATCAGACGGTCTCTTCCTGTCTTCGGTGGGTGCTTCTGGGCAAGAGTTAGTAGGGCTGGGTGTTGAGACAAATTTTACGTAGTTCAATATTGATTTCACAAGGTTATAATTTGATTCAGTTGCAGTCTCAATTCAATTTTATTTGATTTTGGTTGATTTGGATATATAGACAGCCAAAACATCCAGGTGGATGAGGAGATCCTCCTCATGATGTAAAGTGCTTTGAGTGATTATAAAAGCACTATATAAATATAAAGAATTAGTTATAGTAGTATTAATATTAATAAATTAATACTATAGTAATGTACCAACTGACAGGGTTTACTGTGTAGTTTGCAGCATTATAATAGTGATTTGTTATTAAACATTTAAATTGCACATGAGGTTTTTATAATAATAAATTATATTACATTTTAATGATGTAAATATGTTTGTCAAGTCACCTTTATTTATATAGCGCTTTAAACAAAATACATTGCGTCAAAGCAACTGAACAACATTCATTAGGAAAACAGTGTGTCAATAATGCAAAAATGATAGTTAAAGGCAGTTCATCATTGGATTCAGTGATGTCATCTCTGTTCAGTTAAATAGTGTCTGTGCATTTATTTGCAATCAAGTCAACGATATCGCTGTAGATGAAGTGACCCCAACTAAGCAAGCCAGAGGCACAGCGGCAAGGAACCGAAACTCCATCGGTGACAGAATGGAGAAAAAAACCTTGGGAGAAACCAGGCTCAGTTGGGGGGCCAGTTCTCCTCTGACCAGACGAAACCAGTAGTTCAATTCCAGGCTGCAGCAAAGTCAGATTGTGCAGAAGAATCATCTGTTTCCTGTGGTCTTGTCCTGGTGCTCCTCTGAGACAAGGTCTTTACAGGGGATCTGTATCTGGGGCTCTAGTTGTCCTGGTCTCCGCTGTCTTTCAGGGATGTAGAGGTCCTTTCTAGGTGCTGATCCAGCATCTGGTCTGGATACGTACTGGATCCGGGTGACTGCAGTGACCCTCTGCAGTGTTGCAGTGTTGACAGGACCGGGCTAATATGGTCATACTTCCTGGTTCTAGTAAGAACTCTTGCTGCTGCATTTTGGACTAGCTGTAGTTTGTTTACTAAGCGTGCAGAACAACCACCCAATAAAGCATTACAATAATCTAACCTTGAGGTCATAAATGCATGGATTAACATTTCTGCATTTGACATTGAGAGCAAAGGCCGTAATTTAGATATATTTTTGAGATAGAAAAATGCAGTTTTACAAATGCTAGAAACGTGGCTTTCTAAGGAAATTCAATTCAATTTTTTCAATTCAAGTTTATTTGTATAGCGCTTTTTACAATACAAATCGTTACAAAGCAACTTTACAGAAAATTATGTTTCTACAATATTTAGTAGTAGCTAGTAGTTTGTGCACGTTTGACAGGATTTTAGAAAAATAAAAATAATAACAATAATAATACAAGACGTAGTCAGCTAGATGATGAACTATCAATATTATTAATTAATAGTAATTATATGATGCAGTCACACATGTAGCAATAATTGTTAGTTCTGTTTGTTGATTCAAGGTTAGCATCATCTGGGGTCCTCTGAGGGTCAGCATCATCTCTTCTCAGGTGTTCTGGATCCAGACTGGAGCTTGTGTAAATCCTAGTTCCCGTGGCAAAACATAGAAACAAAATAGAGACATCATTAGCATAGCTGCTGATCCAACAAAGTAAAATTAGTTTAACACAAGCTAAAGAATAAAAATGCACATTTGATCAGATGCAACTACACTCACAATTTAAGAGATACATTATTCGAATGCTTGGCGAAAGAGATGCGTTTTTAATCTAGATTTAAACAGAGAGAGTGTGTCTGAACCCCGAACATTATCAGGAAGGCTATTCCAGAGTTTGGGAGCCAAATGTGAGAAAGCTCTACCTCCTTTAGTGGACTTTGCTATCCTAGGAACTACCAAAAGTCCAGCGTTTTGTGACCTTAGGGAGCGTGATGGGTTGTAGCGTGGTAGAAGGCTAGTTACGTACACAGGAGCTAAACCATTTAGGGCCTTATAGGTAAGTAATGATAAGTTGTAACTGATACAGAACTTAATAGGTAGCCAGTGCAGAGACTGTAAAATTGGGGTAATATGATCATATTTTCTTGACCTGGTAAGGACTCTAGCTGCTGCATTTTGGACTACCTGTAGCTTGTTTATTGATGAAGCAGGACAACCACCTAGAAGTGCATTACAATAGTCCAGTCTAGAGGTCATGAAAGCATGAACTAGCTTTTCTGCATCACAAACAGATAACATGTTTCGTAGCTTGGCAATGTTTCTAAGATGGAAGAATGCAGTTTTTGTAACATGGGAAATATGATTTTCAAAAGACAAATTGCTGTCTAATATAACACCCAGATTTCTGACTGTAGAGGAAGTAACAGTACATCCGTCTAGTTGCAGATTGTAATCTACAAGATTCTGTGTGGTGTTTTTTGGTCCAATAATTAATATCTCTGTCTTATCCGAATTTAATTGGAGAAAATTATTTGTCATCCAATCTTTTACATTTTTAACACACTCTGTTAGCTTAGATAATTGGGAAGTTTCATCTGGTCTCGTTGAAATATATAGCTGAGTATCATAAGCATAACAGTGGAAGCTAATTCCGTATTTTCTAATAATATTACCAAGGGGCAACATGTATATTGAAAATAGAAGGGGACCTAGGACGGATCCTTGTGGCACTCCATATTTTACTGATGATAAATGAGATGACACCCCATTTAAGTAAACAAAATGGTAGCGATCGGACAGGTAGGATCTAAACCATCTTAGAGCCTGCCCTTGAATACCTGTATAGTTTTGTAATCGATCTATGAGTATGTCATGATCTATGGTGTCGAACGCAGCACTAAGATCAAGTAAGACTAGAAATGAGATGCAGCCTTGATCTGACGCAAGAAGCAGGTCATTTGTAATTTTAACAAGTGCAGTTTCTGTGCTATGGTGGGGCCTAAAACCTGACTGAAATTCTTCATACAGATCATTTTTATGCAGGAAGGTGCTCAATTGAGCAGACACAACTTTTTCTAAAATTTTAGACATAAATGGAAGATTTGAAATAGGCCTATAATTTGCCAGTACACTAGGATCTAGTTTTGGTTTCTTAATAAGAGGCTTGATAACCGCCAGCTTGAATGGTTTTGGGACGTGACCTAAAGATAACGACGAGTTAATGATATTGAGAAGCGGTTCTTCGGCTACAGGTAACAGCTCTTTTAGTAATTTAGTGGGTACAGGATCTAATAAACATGTTGTTGGTTTAGATACAGTGATAAGTTTATTTAGCTCTTCCTGTCCTATATTTGTAAAGCACTGCAGTTTATCTTTGGGTGCGATGGATGAAACTGAAGTGTTAGACGCTGTAGAATCTACATTCGCTATTGTATTTCTAATGTTATCTATTTTATCAGTGAAGAAATTCATAAAGTCATTACTATTTAACGTTCGTGGAATATTTGAATCAGGTGGCGTCTGGTAATTTGTTAATTTAGCCACTGTGCTAAATAAAAACCTTGGATTGTTTTGGTTATTTTCGATGAGTTTGTGGATATGCTCTGCCCTAGCAGTTTTTAGAGCCTGTCTATAGCTGGACATACTGTTTTTCCATGCAATTTTAAAAACTTCCAAGTTAGTTTTTCTCCATTTGCGTTCAAGACTATGAGTTACTTTCTTGAGAGAGTGAGTATTACTGTTATACCATGGCACAGTACGTTTTTCTCTAACCTTTTTCAATTTGATGGGGGCAACAGCTTCTAATGTATTAGAGAAAATAGTGCCCATGTTGTCAGTAATTTCGTCTAATTCATGTGTATTTTTGGGTACAAATAGCAGTTGAGATAGATCAGGCAGGTTATTTGCGAATCTGTCTTTGGTGGCTGGAACAATAGTTCTGCCCAGACGGTAACGCTGAGACATATAGTTAATATCAGTTATACGCAGCATGCACGATACAAGGAAATGGTCTGTAATATCATCACATTGGGGTACAATATCTATAGCAGTAAGATCGATTCCATGCGATATAATTAGATCTAGTGTATGATTAAAACGATGAGTGGGCCCGGTGACATTTTGCTTGACTCCAAAGGAGTTTATTAGGTCAGTAAACGCAAGTCCTAATGTATCATTTGCATTATCAACGTGAATATTAAAATCTCCCATGATTAGCGCCTTATCAACTGTAACTAGAAGGTCTGAGAGGAAATCTGCAAATTCTTTTAGGAATTCTGTATACGGCCCTGGTGGTCTATACACAGTAGCCAGAGCAAGAGATACATTAGATTTCTTTTGCATGTCTGACAGTGTAACATTTAGCAGAAGTATTTCAAAAGAGTTAAACCTGTATCCTGTTTTCTGGGTAACATTGAGAATATCACTATATATTGTTGCAACACCTCCTCCACGACCAGTCTGACGGGGCTCATGCTTATAACAGTAGTTTGGTGGAGTAGACTCATTTAGACCAAAATAATCATTTGGTTTTAGCCAGGTTTCAGTCAAGCAGAGTACATCAAAACTATTTTCTGTGATCATTTCATTTACAATAACTGCTTTGGGTGTGAGTGATCTAATATTTATGAGCCCAAACTTTAAAAATTGTTTTTGTTCATTTACTTTACATTTTTCTGGTTTAATTACGATAAGATTTTTTCTAGATCCTACATTATATTTTGACCTCACTATTCGGGGAACAGACACAGTCTTAATAGTTTTTACAGCGCAAGTACTTTTATCATTTAAGCGGGTGGAACAAAAGTCATCATAATAGTTATTAGAGAATTGTCTTACTAGTCACATGGAGCGAAGTGTCCTGGAGATGTTGTCAGAGAGCAGCTCCGCTCCGATTCTGCTGGGGTGTAATCCATCAGCGCGAAACAGCCTAGGACGCTCCCAGAAAAGATTCCAGTTATTAACAAATAGCAGTTTCTGTTCTTTACACCATGACAACAGCCATTCATTTAAAGCAAAAAGTCTACTGAACCTTTCGTGTCCTCGTCGATACGTGGGCAGTGGTCCTGACACGATGATCATCACTGCGGGCGTCTTGCTGCGAACCGTCTCGATCAGGCTGCTGAAGTCCCTCTTCAGCGTCTCCGTCTGCCGCAGCGTGGTGTCGTTAACCCTGGCGTGAAGCACGACCGCTCTGGGGCTCTCGTCGACCTTCAGGATCGCGGGTATCTGCGCAGAAACATCGAGAACACGAGCACCAGGCAAACAATGAGTGTGCACTTTACCTTCGGCTAACGTAGCACTTACGTGTCGGACGATGGAGTCTCCGATGATCACAGCGTCGCGTCCTGTCTCGCGGAGGGGAGCGAAGCGGTTCCGGATGGAGATGTCGAAGGCAGGAGGGGGAGAAGTCGTCGCCCGGGACCCGCCTCGCGTCCTCCGCTGTGGATGCACCCAGGGTCCGTGGTGTCCCGGCGTCGCAGTGAAGGACATCTGGGAAGATCGCGTCCTGGGTGCACCGGGCCTGTGCAGAGAAACACACGGAGTAGACGTGGTGGGACTGTTAGCAGATCGCTGTATACTTACCCCGGACTTGTGAGCGTCAGCCCAGGATGATTCCAGCGCGGCTCTCCGCTCTCTCAGCTGGGCCTGCCTCACCTCCAGGTCGCGAATCTGCTTTCCCACGGCCTCGAGCTCGAGCTGCACAGAGTGGAGACATTCATCCGCCATTAAAGCAAGTAACAGTGAGTACAGCAGTGGTAATGTGTGTGAATAGAGTATTAGCAATGTTAGCGCAGTTAGCTCCAACCACGCCGCTGATGCTAACGGGCTAAAAGCTAATAGCGGACCCGGGAGATCAAAATAAAACTAGTGATAGCGAGGCGCTCTGATTGTTTTTGTTGTAGAATACAATAGAGGATATATTCACACGTTATATAAACGGAAACGATGATGTATAAAATTGATTTTTGAGTTAAAAATAGTCAATGAAAAGAATATAGTGACGGAGCTCAAACGCAGTACAGCCGCCAACAACAAACAGGAAGTGACGTCCCAAGCCACACAGACTGACCACAGACTGGAAAGATTGCGATCAAGTAGCACACCTAGGTTCCTAACTGATGACGAAGAATTGACAGAGTAACCATCAAGTCTTAGACAGTGTTCTAGTTTATTACAAGCAGAGTTTTTAGGTCCTATAATTAACACCTCTGTTTTTTCAGAATTTAGCAGTAAGAAATTACTCGTCATCCAGTTTTTTATATCGACTATGCGATCCATTCGTTTTTCAAATTGGTGTGTTTCACCGGGCCATGAAGAAATATAGAGCTGAGTATCATCAGCATAACAGTGAAAGCTAACACCATGTTTCCTGATGATATCTCCCAAGGGTAACATATAAAGTGTGAAGAGTAGCGGCCCTAGTACTGAGCCTTGAGGTACTCCATACTGCACTTGTGATCGATAGGATACATCTTCATTCACTGCTACGAACTGATGGCGGTCATATAAGTACGATTTAAACCATGCTAATGCACTTCCACTGATGCCAACAAAGTGTTCAAGTCTATGCAAAAGAATGTTGTGGTCAATTGTGTCAAACGCAGCACTAAGATCCAATAAAACTAATAGAGAGATACACCCACGATCAGATGATAAGAGCAGATCATTTGTAACTCTAAGAAGAGCAGTCTCAGTACTATGATACGGTCTAAATCCTGACTGGAAATCCTCACATATACCATTTTTCTCTAAGAAGGAATATAATTGTGTGGATACCACCTTTTCTAGTATCTTGGACAGAAAAGGGAGATTCGAGATTGGTCAATAATTAACTAGTTCTTTGCGGTCAAGTTGTGGTTTTTTGATGAGAGGCTTAATAACAGCCAGTTTGAAGGTTTTTGGGACATATCCTAATGACAATGAGGAATTAATAATAGTCAGAAGAGGATCTATGACTTCTGGAAGCACCTCTTTCAGGAGCTTAGATGGTATGAAAGTGAAAAAGTGAAAGTGAAAGTGAAGTGACATTCAGCCAAGTATGGTGACCCATACTCGGAATTTGTGCTCTGCATTTAACCCATCCGAAGTGCGCACACACACAGAGCAGTGAACACACACACACACACTGTGAGCACACACCCGGAGCAGTGGGCAGCCATTTATGCTGCGGCGCCCGGGGAGCAGTTGGGGGTTCGATGCCTTGCTCAAGGGCACCTAAGTCATGGTATTGAAGGTGGAGAGAGAACTGTACATGCACTCCCCCCACCCACAATTCCTGCCGGCCCAGGACTCGAACCCACAACCTTTCGATTGGTAGTCCAACTCTCTAACCATTAGGCCACGACTTCCCCACGGGTCTAACATGTATAGGGTCTAACGTACATATTGTTGGTTTAGATGATTTAACAAGTTTATACAATTCTTCCTCTCCTGTAGTAGAGAATGAGTGGAACTGTTCCTCAGGGGGTCTATAGTGCACTGTCTGATGTGATACTGTAGCTGACGGCTGAATGGTTGCAATTTTATCTCTAATAGTATCGATTTTAGACGTAAAGTAGTTCATAAAGTCATTACTGCTGTGATGTTGGGAAATGTCAACACCTGTTTGTACTTTGGTTTGTTTTTTAAATTAAAACATTAAAACCTGCAGTTCTCAACTTTGTCCCTCGAGGTCCACTTTCCTGCAGATTTGAGCTCCAATCCTGATCAAACTCACCTGCATGAGCTCGCCAAGGTCTTCAGCATCACTAGAGTTTGATCAGGGTTAGAGCAAAACTCTGCAGCAAAGTGAACCTCGAGAGTTGAAAAGCCCTGATTTAAAGGGGTCATATGATGCGATTTCAGTTTTTCCTTTCTCTTTGGAGTGTTACAAGCTCTTGGTGCCTAAAGAAGATCTGTGAAGTTCAAAGACTAAAGTCCCAAATCCAAAGAGATAATCTTTATCAAAGTTAAGACTGGTCCTCCTAAAACACCTCGTTTAAACACGCCCCCACACGTCTACATCACTGTGTGGGAAGATTTGCATAACTCCGCCCAAATGTTCACACAAAGAAAGAAGGCGTGACTTTTATTCTCTCTGTTGCCGCCGGCGTCATGTTGGAGACGCTGTGTGTTTCGTTGTGAAAGTGAAAATACTTTGGTCTTCCAAAAGAGGACACGACTAGAAATCAGTGGTTAAGATGTATTTACAACACTGTTCCAGAACAGTTCAACCCTAATATGTGTGCAACGCATTTTACAGAGGATGAGACCGTTTCCTGTGAGAGTAGCTTACAGTGATGTTTTATTTACAAATTTCGTGAGAAGCGTGCACTGATAATCATGTGGCCAATTCACCAGGGATGTGATGAGATCTCATGGCACGTAAAAAAAACTATTTGTTTACATCAAAGCTGCACAATTAATCATTTAAAGATTGGCGATCTCATTTCAAACACCCACTCGATCTTATTCCTGAATGACAAAGATTCAGCTATGTTAATGACGAGTCTCAGTGCAGCGTGAGAAGCACGTTTTGTTGCTGCATATGTTAATGAATCATTTATGTGGCTGATCCAGAAAGAGCAACACAGTCTTTTCAATCACACATCATTATTTGTGTTTCAGACATTAACATAAGTACTGGGATAAAAGTTAATAGCTTTGGTATAAACACTTTATTCTCTACAGTAGTTCATCAAAGTGAAAGTATCTTAACACTTGTATTGTAATACTTATCCTCTTCCGCCAGCAGTTGGTGACAACTGCCCGATTAAATAAAGTATTTGTCATTGAATCATTCATTCAGGAGATTCCAATTGTGATACAGGTCTTTATGAATCGAGACACTGACTCCTTTATTGATTCTTCTTTTTTTTTCTTTTTTTGAACAAAAACATTTTGTCAGAACCACTAGTAAATTGTTATTTTGTATAGTTTTCTAATCTTTTGTTCTTGCGCTAGTTTACATGTTGTTTATTGCTGTATATAATTCATTAAAATAGAAATTTAGTTTCATAAAGCACAAGTTGATTTCAAAAGGAACCTACATTTTTTGTATTTTGTGTTTTTCACTTCAATAAAAGACAGTTTGTATGTGTTTCGTCAAGGATTTCTCCTTCATCTCGTCTCGTCACACTCCTACAATTCACCATCAGTAATCAATCCTTTCTCAAACCACCACGAGAGAGAACCACTATAAAAAAATCATAGCAGCCTTACCTTCATTCTCTCTAGTCTTTCAGCACCTGTCCACACCATGACCCCTCACCGTCGACCCTTTCCTCCGGGAGCAGCGTTCAGCATAACAAATACACTTATTATTCTTCTCACTTTATTATCTGCAAGGCAAACTTGTGAAACTGGTGTCTCTTTCTATAAAGAGGGACAGTTCCATATTTGCAAGGACAGTCTGGCGCTTCTGGCTCACAGACTTTAAGTTCGTTTACATATTTCATTTACCACTGATGATTCAAATGTGTGTTTTGAGGAGTGTAGAGCAGAGCTTGTTGTTTGTCATTTTTTCGATCACAAATGCAGACATGGTTTTATGTTTATGCGGTGCAGTGCAACACAACGAGTAAAAACACGGTACAAGTCATAATCAGTAATTATTTTCCCACTAGATGCAGCAAATGTCTCGTTTGTAATTGGTTTTATTGGTTTTGTCTCGTCGTGTCGGGACACACATCACACTATGGTGAGAGAC
>NW_026775071.1:77500-117500 GCF_963082965.1 Carassius carassius
CAGTTGGGGGGCCAGTTCTCCTCTGACCAGATGAAACCAGTAGTTCAATTCCAGGCTGCAGCAAAGTCAGATTGTGCAGAAGAATCATCTGTTTCCTGTGGTCTTGTCCTGGTGCTCCTCTGAGACAAGGTCTTTACAGGGGATCTGTATCTGGGGCTCTAGTTGTCCTGGTCTCCGCTGTCTTTCAGGGATGTAGAGGTCCTTTCTAGGTGCTGATCCACCATCTGGTCTGGATACGTACTGGATCCGGGTGACTGCAGTGACCCTCTGATCTGGACACAGACTGGATCTGGTGGCTACTGTGACCTCGGAACAAGAGAGAAACAGACAAATATTAGCGTAGATGCCATTCTTCTAATGATGTAGCAAGTACATAGGTTGTTATGGGAAGTGTTTCCGGTTCCGGTTTACCTAATTAATGCAGCCTAAAAATCCTTTAACGGATTTGGATATTAAAAGCATATTAGTATGTTATGTGTATGCCAGGTTAAAGAGATGGGTCTTTAATCTAGATTTAAACTGCAAGAGTGTGTCTGCCTCCCGAACAATGTTAGGTAGGTTATTCCAGAGTTTAGGCGCCAAATAGGAAAAGGATCTGCCGCCTGCAGTTGATTTTGATATTCTAGGTATTATCAAATTGCCTGAGTTTTGAGAACGTAGCGGACGTAGAGGATTATAATGTAAAAGGAGCTCATTCAAATACTGAGGTGTTAAACCATTCAGGGCTTTATAAGTAATAAGCAATATTTTAAAATCTATGCGATGTTTGATAGGGAGCCAGTGCAGTGTTGACAGGACCGGGCTAATATGGTCATACTTCCTGGTTCTAGTAAGAACTCTTGCTGCTGCATTTTGGACTAGCTGTAGTTTGTTTACTAAGCGTGCAGAACAACCACCCAATAAAGCATTACAATAATCTAACCTTGAGGTCATAAATGCATGGATTAACATTTCTGCATTTGACATTGAGAGCATAGGCCGTAATTTAGATATATTTTTAAGATGGAAAAATGCAGTTTTACAAATGCTAGAAACGTGGCTTTCTAAGGAAAGATTGCGATCAAGTAGCACACCTAGGTTCCTAACTGATGACGAAGAATTGACAGAGCAGCCATCAAGTCTTAGACAGTGTTCTAGGTTATTACCAGCGGAGTTTTTTGGTCCTATAATTAACACCTCTGTTATTTATTTATTTATTTTTTCAGAATTTAGCAGTAGGAAATTACTAGTTTTTTTTTATCAACTATGCTTTCCGTTAATATGGCTGCACGATAAATTGCATGTAATTGTCATGCGCATCTCGCCAGTAAAGCCGTTTCTGTAATTAGTAGCAAATCTCTATCACTTGCTTCCAGATGGAGCAGCATTTAATACACAGTGATGTCTTTACTGTTGAGATGTGCATGATAATGGCATGTGATGTATCGTACAGAACTATCCGTCAGTTTTGATAATTTGTATGTTTAATCTGGCCGCAAAGAAATATAGAGCTGAGTATCATCAGCATTACAGTGAAAGCTAATATCATGTTTCTTGATGATGTCCCCCAAGAGTAACATGTAAAGTGTGAAAAGCAACTGTCCTAGTACTGAACCTTGTGGCACTCCATACTGTAGTTGTGATCAATATGATATCTCGTCATTCTATGCTACGAATTGGTGATGGTCAGATAAGTAAGAGGCAATATAAATTGATTGAGATGCCGCTGAAATTAGATTTTTTTCGTCAGTTCTCAAAGTGACAGTGACATGGCTTAAACCTGGCGAATCCAGCTCGCTGGTTGAATTACTACCGCAGGGTTGTGACTTTCTAAATACCCCACGCTGCTCTGGCCGTGGTGGGGGGTTAGTAACTGTTTTTAAAAACACATTTTCTTGTCAAATTTTATCTGCATCTTCATACGGCAGTTTTGAGGTGCAATTATTCCAAATACTACTAGCAAATCCTGTCACTATTACATTGTTATATCGTACTCCCAAATATAACTCAGAATTTATTAATGAATTTGCTGCATTTGTCGGAGACCTTGTCACTGCTTATGATAAAATACTGCTGCTTGGTGATTTTAATATTCATGTTTGCTGTGCATCTATAACCTTGTCCATGGAGTTTTTAAATCTTATTGAATCCTTTGACTTTGTTCAGTGGGTTTCTGGCCCCACGCATCAACAGGGTCATACTTTGGACTTGATTTTAACTCATGGTCTATCTGTCTCCGATATCACAATTAGCAATGCAACCTTCTCTGATCATATGCCTGTAATTTTTAATGTCCCATATTTTGGTCATTCACTAAAAACTCAGTCTATGGGGCGTATGTCTCGTACCCTCAGTGCACATTCCAGTGAGGAGTTCATTGCTGCATTTCATGAGGTGTGGACTTCTTTTAAAACTGAATCTACTCTACATAACCTGGATGCGGATGAACATCTCAGTTATTTTAATTCCACCTGTGCTTCTATTCTGAACAGTATTGCACCTTTAAAGCTTAAATTTCGTAAATCAGTGCCAATTCCATGGTTTAATGACTCAGTGCGCTCTCTTAGGCAGGCTTGACCGGCAAGCCGAGCGCAGATGGAAAAAAGACAAATTGCATGTTTCATACGAAATTATGCGAAACTCTCTTTCCTCATTTCAGAGGGCAGCTAAAGCTGCTAAGAGTAAATATTTCTCCGATTTAATTATGCTTAATAGAAATAACCCGCGTGTGCTGTTTTCCACTATTGACTCTGTGTTAAATCCACCTGTTAATCTTTTTCCTGAGCCTTCTGTCTCGCTCTGTGAAAGTTTTGCAAACTTTTTCACTAATAAGGTATTGGCTATTAGATCTAAGATGTCTCAGACAGGACATGATTTGCCAGAGATTCCACTATATTCCGTCACATGGTCTGTGTTTGAGCCACTCAGCTTTCAGGCCTGTAAGGAAATTGTGGATCGTCTTAAGCCTACATCATGCCTACATGATATTGTTCCATCACATTTCCTAAAACAAAATGTGGGTGCTATGGGTTCAAGCCTGCTGTCAGTCATTAACAAGTGCTTACATACGGGCACTGTTCCTGTCTGCCTCAAACAGGCTGTGATAACTCCTTATATTAAAAAACCTAATCTAGATCAATCATCTCTCTCCAGTTTTCGACCCATTTCAAATCTCCCTTTTATTTCAAAGATTATGGAGAAAGCAGTTTTGGTACAATTACAAACTTTCCTGTTAAATAATTCAATTAATGAAGTTTTTCAATCTGGTTTTAAAGCTTTACATAGCACTGAGTCTGCTCTTTTAAGAGTTCTTAATGACATATATTTTATCACAGATTCTGGCAAACCATTGGCTCTGATCCTCTTGGACCTAAGTGCCGCTTTTGACTTAGTAGACCACAGCATTCTTCTGTCACGCTTGGAGTCTTGTGTAGGACTTCGGGGTTCTGTCTTACAGTGGTTTCGCTCTTATCTGTCAGATAGATGTTTTACTGTTCAGTTAGGTCAATATTCATCCTCTAATAAACCGCTTAATTGTGGTGTCCCCCAGGGATCAATCCTTGGGCCGGTGTTATTCTCTCTATATTTACTTCCTCTGGCCACTATCTTTAAAAAATATGGTGTCTCCTTTCATTTATATGCTGACGACACCCAACTTTACCTTCCCCTACAATGCAATAATGATTCTTCTCTTCAGCCACTGTTAGACTGCCTGAATGATCTTAAGGCATGGCTTTCCCTCAATTTTCTTCATTTAAATGAAAACAAAACTGAGTTTATTCTGTTCGGCCCCAAGGAAAACTGCGATTTTGACCTTGACCTCTGCCCTCTCACCCCTTATAACTCAAAGTGTGTTAGGAATTTGGGCTTCTTATTTGATTCAAATTTAAAATTTGATAAACAGATTTCTGCTGTAGTCAAGTCATGTTTTTACCAACTTCGCCTTCTCAGTAAAGTAAAATCCATTCTTTCAAGAAATAACTTAGAAATAGCCATTCATGCCTTCATTACCTGTAGGCTTGATTACTGCAACTCATTGCACTATGGCATTACTCAGGCATCTATCTCCCGCCTACAGCTAGTTCAGAACGCAGCCGCTAGATTGCTTGCAGGGAAGCGTAAGTTTGACCATATAACACCTGTGTTAATGTCCCTTCACTGGCTACCAGTCAAGTACAGGATTGAGTTTAAAATTTTATTATTTGTTTACAAAGCTTTGAATAACGTGGCACCGCAATATTTAACTGAACTTTTGGTTCCTTATACACCATCTAGAAACCTGAGATCCAGTGACCATGGCCTCCTAACAGTCCCTAAAGTAAAACTAAAAAAAGTGGCGATCGATCTTTTGCTGCCGCAGGCCCGAAGCTATGGAATAGCCTTCCGATGTTTATTAGGCATGCCCCGTCTATCTACATTTTTAAAACTCAGCTAAAGACTCATTTATTCTCCATGGCTTTTAACACTATATAGCTATTTTCAGCTATATTATTACTGCTCGCTTGTTCTTTTTTTGTATTATATATGCATGCTGTATCTGTTTTATTTGTTCTACTGTGTTTCTTTGATTGCTTGTGAAGCACTTTGGTCAACCTTGGTTGTGTTTTAAATGTGCTATATAAATAAATGATTGATTGATTGATTGATTGATTGATTGATTGATTGATTGACAGCAGCCTAACAATCTGTTATTGTCTGTCAATGTTCATCAAACAACACAAGATGGAGAGAAAATCACTTATTACTCTGGACTCAATCCCTTTAGCAGCTTTAATAACAATCACTGTATGTCATTCATGCAATGTCTTATTTTACATGTGATTACTTTGCATTGCTGATGTCCTTTTGCATGTCATTTTTTTGCATTTCTGTTCTTCAGTAGGCTTTAGAAACAGTCTAGTATATTAACATGTAAATGATTATAGTAAAATAAAATGACTCTGAATCATGTAAATCTGTGTGTTGAAGGTGAGTCCGGTTCCATGTCACACTCGTGGGCCGTTTTCCTGCGGCCGGTCATGTGGACGGACTTTAGCATGTGGTAACCATACATGCATTTTGGAGTGCCATCATGTGACCGCTTTGCCAAACTCAGACAAAACTAAGGTAGGTCACATGACCCTATGACCCTTTATCCATGAGCTCTGTCCTCACAATGACTGGCTTTCTGTCTGTTTTCAGTGTTTGTGTGTGTGACTCTCTCTCTCTGTATGTGTGTGTAGGCCGGTCAGGAGTGTGGGCAGTGTGAGGAGGGCTGTTCAAAGCCTCGTCCCCTCGGCTGTACCCACCCGTGTGCACTGCCCTGTCACCAGGGTAAATGCCCTCCCTGTCGGCTGATGGTCCGTCAGCGCTGCCACTGTAAGATCTCCAGCCTGTACATCGAGTGTGTGTGAGTGACCGCTGGACTCTCTGCAGCTCTCATTTGATGGAAATATTTGAAAACCTGTTCTTGATAACAACAGTCATATAATACACCCAAAAATTAAATCATTACCCCATGATTTACCCAACCTCAAGCCATCCTAGGTGTATATGACATTCTTCTTTCAGACAAATAAAATTGGAGTCATATTAAATAATGTCCAGGCTAATCCATGCTTTATAATGGCAGTGGATGGTAGCCCAAAGATTTAAGTCCAGAAAATTTCACCCATCCATTATAAAAGTCCATAAAAAGTCCAAAGTCCAAAGGCATATTTACAGCTTTATAAACCTTAATCTCACTGTCATACGTGTGTTTGTGAGAGAGTGGTGTTCAGCGGAGGATGTAGACTGCAGGCGTAGCATTAGCTCCGGTGAGATTATGTTTGTCTCGCAAAAAAACAGTTCTGTTTACAGCAAAGGAAAACCAGTGTCCTCTGTTTTTTTTATTATTTTTTTATACATTTCCTCGTTTTGTACTACTAATTCGTGATTGAAGTTTTGTTTCTGCTGGACACCACTCTCTCGTGAACATGCGTATGGTTTATTAAGTTTCTTACACAAATGAATCGCTTCGCTTCAGGAGGCCTTTATTACCCCCCCCCAGAGCCGTGTGAGGCTCTTTTTATGATGTATGGATGAAATTTTTTGGATTTCAAACTTTGGGCTGCCATTATAAAGCATGGTTAGCCTGGACATTGTTTAATATAACTCCGATTGTATTCGTCTGAAATAAGAATGTCATGTACACCTAGGATAGATTAAGGGTGAGTGATTTTTCTAAATTATCCCTTTAACATGTTCATTGAGTGTGTGTGTGTTTTGTAGGAAGTTCACATCTGCAGATGAACAGGGCAAACAGCTGCTGAGCTCCTGTCAGAATCAGTGTCCAAAACAGGTGCTGCAACACTCGATCGTGTGTTTGTGTGTCATTCTCTGAGACCAGTGCTTGTGTGTCCATACATTCAGACTAGGAATGATTTGTAGTGTTAGTTCTGTGCAAAGCTAACAGTGTTTTAATGTCGGGATGCGGCTGCGTTCAGGAGGGATGCAGTAGCTGTTAAAGGCCTGTGATAATTGGTGGTTTATGGGTATGTGCAGTTGGGATGTGGGCACCGCTGTAAGCTGCTGTGTCACCCGGATGAGTGCGATCAGATCTGCACACAGCGAGTGAAGATCAAGTGTTCCTGCAAGAGGATCAAAAAGGTACAAACACACAGAACAAACTAGGGATGCTCGGATCGATCTGTACCAGGTCAGAATCACATTTTACATTTACATTTAGTCATTTAGCACAGTGGTCCCCAACCTTTTTAGCACCAAGGACCGGTTTAATGTCAGATAAAATTTTCATGGACCGGGCTTTAAGGTGTGACGGATAAATACAAAATAAAATGATACGACTGGCATAAAAACTGTGGTATATTGTAAATATAATAATAAACATGAATCCACTGTGTATTCGTATAAAACTTTAATAGCAGCGTCCTCTTAACATCGTGCCAACAACATAACATGAATAACATCCTCTCTGCCCCTAACCCAATATGGTGACGTTTAAACATGCCTAAAAAATAAAATGCACCACAAAAACGAATATAAAATCCATGAAAATAACACAGAGTATCCTGCCTTTTTCCAAAATAAAAGATCGTTATGGCTCAGCGCACTTCTACCTCCACCTCTGTTATTTGTCTTGCAAAAATCCACTGCTCACGGCTCTACTGGTCCAATCAGCGCAGGGCTGTGCCACAGTGTTGTTTTTTGTTGAAAATGTAAAAAATATATATAATGAGTGAGTACATCATGAATCCATTTTCCAAACCATGAATCACTACGGTACACCTATGATAAGTGTTTATATTCGGACTATTTTAGTCTGGTTGGGGTCGGCCACGCTGCAGAGTAGCACAGTACCTGCGTGACTCGCCATAGATGTAAACAGAGAGAAGTAGCTCCGGCTACAATGTTCTTCCGCCAGACGCGAGCGCCAAAAGTTACCAACTGCAGCTTTAATGTAAATTATTTATTCCTTCTTGTGCGGCCCGGTACCAAATGACACACGGACCGGTACCGGGCCGCGGCCCGGGGTCGGGGACCACTGATTTAGCTGATGCTTTTATCCAAAGCAACTTACAATTGAGGACAGTGGAAGCAATCAAAATCAACAAAAGAGCAATGATATGTAAGTGCTATATCAAGTCTCAGTTAGCTTAAACGCAGAACACGTAGCAAGGGTTTTTTAAATAATGAAATAAATAGAAAAAGAATAGAGCAAGCTAGTGTCAGAGGTATTTTTTGCTTTTGTTAATTGTATAATAAATGAAAAGAAATCAGAAGTAGGGATGTTCATTTCGGTTATTTTTCCTAACCGAAAACCGACTCAAGTTAACCGATTATTAAACGTTAACAGACAAGATTATTTAAAATTTGAATTGAATTAAATGAGAAAGGATAAGTGACTGTGACCCGTTAAAAATACTAACATTTGTTTTCCGGGAATTAATTTTACATGCGCAAAAAGCAGCAAACAACAGAACATGAGGATTCACATGATCTTCACATCACGCTCCTGCAGCGCTTCTGCAAGCGGAGAAAACATAATATAGCTAGCACATATATATATATGCAGTCGTGGCCAAAAGTTTTGAGAATTACATAAATATTGGAAATTGGAAAAGTTGCTGCTTAAGTTTTTATAATAGCAATTTGCATATACTCCAGAATGTTAGGAAGAGTGATCAGATGAATTGCATAGTCCTTCTTTGCCATGAACATTAACTTAATCCCAAAAAAACCTTTCCACTGCATTTGATTGCTGTCATTAAAGGACCTGCTGAGATCATTTCAGTAATCGTCTTGTTAACTCAGGTGAGAATGTTGACGAGCACAAGGCTGGAGATCATTATGTCAGGCTGATTGGGTTAGAATGGCAGACTTGACATGTTAAAAGGAGGGTGATGCTTGAAATCATTGTTCTTCCATTGTTAACCATGGTGACCTGCAAAGAAACGCGTGCAGCCATCATTGCGTTGCATAAAAATGGCTTCACAGGCAAGGATATTGTGCTACTAAGATTGCACCTAAATCAACAATTTATAGCATAATCAAGAACTTCAAGGAAAGAGGTTCAATTCTTGTAAAGAAGGCTTCAGGGCATCCAAGAAAGTCCAGCAAGCGGCAGGATGGTCTCCTAAAGAGGATTCAGCTGCGGGATCGGAGTGCCACCAGTGCAGAGCTTGCTCAGGAATGGCAGCAGGCAGGTGTGAGCGCATCTGCACGCACAGTGAGGACAAGACTTCTGGAAGATGGCCTGGTGTCAAGAAGGGCAGCAAAGAAGCCACTTCTCTCCAAAAAAAACATCAGGGACAGATTGATCTTCTGCAGAAAGTATAGTGAAAGGACTGCTGAGGACTGGGGCAAAGTCATATTCTCCGATGAAGCCCCTTTCCGATTGTTTGGGGCATCTGGAAAAAGGCTTGTCCGGAGAAGAAAAGGTGAGCGCTACCATCAGTCCTGTGTCATGCCAACAGTAAAGCATCCTGACACCATTCATGTGTGGGGTTGCTTTTCATCCAAGGGAGTGGGCTCACTCACAATTCTGCCCAAAAACACAGCCATGAATAAAGAATGGTACCAAAACACCCTCCAACAGCAACTTCTTCTAACAATCCAACAACAGTTTGGTGAAGAACAATGCATTTTCCAGCACGATGGAGCACCGTGCCATAAGGCAAAAGTGATAACTAAGTGGCTCGGGGACCAGAATGTTGAAATTTTGGGTCCATGGCCTGGAAACTCCCCAGATCTTAATCCCATTGAGAACTTGTGGTCAATCCTCAAGAGGCGGGTGGACAAACAAAAACCCACTAATTCTGACAAACTCCAAGAAGTGATTATGAAAGAATGGGTTGCTATCAGTCAGGATTTGGTCCAGAAGTTGATTGAGAGCATGCCCAGTCGAATTACAGAGGTCCTGAAAAAGAAGGGCCAACACTGCAAATACTGACTCTTTGCATAAATGTCATGTAATTGTCGATAAAAGCCTTTGAAACGTATGAAGTGCTTGTAATTATATTTCAGTACATCACAGAAACAACTGAAACAAAGAGCTAAAAGCAGTTTAGCAGCAAACTTTTTGAAAACTAATATTTATGTAATTCTCAAAACTTTTGGCCACGACTGTGTATATATATATATATATATAGACCTATACGAGAAATATATTTTTACTTAATGAATTCAGAAAAAACTGCAACAAGTAGCCTAGTATGCAGAGATTCTGTTCATTTTTGTGCTGCGCGAAAAGAAAAACCAGACGGCAGAAAGTGTCATTCTATCTTTTCTTTAGGCTTACCACATAACAGCACAAAGATTTGTTTTTATTGTGAATGTAAAAAAATAAAGGCAAATCTTTTCCAATTCCAAATTCTACAGTTCATTGCTACCTTGACGATGCAGCCTGTTCATTATCATAATAAAATACAGTCAGTCAAACATATGGAAAAAAACACAATGCTCAGTTTAAATATGTAATAAAATCTGTGCCATTAAGTGTTATCACCATACCGCCGTGATGTTCTGCAAAACATCTTGTTTTACGTGGATATTGGAACGTGAGTTAAGTACGTAATAAATAATAATTTGCCATTCAAATACATGGCGAATACGGAAACATTTGATTTTGTGTCGAATTAGAGACCCAAGTTGGTTTCAGTTTCGTTTAGCCTAAAGGAATTTTTGTCTTGTTGATTATATTGCTATAGCTTCTTATATTTTATTTCTTGTTCTTTTCTAAATACTGTAAATTGAAAGGATTAGTTGTGAGGAGAACTAAAATAGCCTAGCTATATTTACAGTGTTTATTATAATGTTTGTAAACATTTCGCGTCAGCATTAGGCCTGTTTCTGGATGAGATGATGAAATGCGACATATATTTTTATTCTCTCTCCCTCTAAAAACACAATTTGTTTATACGCCTAGTGTTTTTTAACCATAAATATTTAGATAAATTACTGAAAATAAATGACTTTTTTAAATTCTTACGGTTGGTTAATGGCTAACCAGTAAAAAAAAACACATCCCTAGAGAGAATACAAAAAGATTAGAAAGCTAGTGTTAAACTTTAGCCCCAGCCTAGATATGAATACGATCACCTGTGAGGAATTATGAGGTCTGAAGAAACAATAAAAAAAGAAATACCACGTTGAGGAACATTAGCTAAAAGATTTAATACTTCGAATCTGATTTGCTGCCTCTGGCACCTTGTCAGTAGTCTGTGTGATACAGAGAAGGGACTCCACACACACACACACACACACACACACACACACACACACACACACACACAAAGCAAACAGTGACAGCTGAACTGAGCATGTGCGATTACTTGCATCTGTCCTTCTTCAGGTCAAGTCATATATTTGTGTAAAAAGAGTCTGTTTTCCATCAGTTGTCAGATGAACACAATATCTTTGTCGCAGTATCCTTTCATCATTTAAGGGGATTTCCCATGACTGCATCTGTGCTGTTCAGTGCGTTGACTCTGCTAGGGTTAGGCCGTTCTGTATAATACGGAGTCATCCCACATTTAAGGCATCAAAGTTCCTTCTGAAAGCTGTACGGAAAGCGGTTTGTCCTGTATTCACTGGCCATCACACCATACCTATAGCAAATTCTCAATTGATAATGAATCATTCTTTTTGGACAAATCATTCCTTTATTTGCGAACGCAGCATTAACAAGGTGATGCTTTGATAGTCAATTAAGTCTTGAAAATTATTAAATTTTGACAGTGTTTGATTCGTGAATGAATCAGCATTTTTAAGTATATTTGTATATTCATAAAGACAGTTCATAAACCGTGTAACTGCACTGACAGCCTTTCACCTCATGGGTTCCAGTTATGCTCAGTTTGACATTTTGTATCCTCTTTAATAAGAGGGTTTTGTGTAAGCTCCATTTTTAAAGGCCTATTAAAATGTTTTGATTGGGAATAAAAAGATTGGGATCTTTATCGGCCCATCATGATGAAAAGAAATCAGTAGTCTGTATCGGCTGCAGAAATCCTGATGGGAGCAGACACATCACAACACACAGTAGATGACACGAAGAAACGGGAATCGTGACCGAGACATGAGCATCTGTGATTGAGTTTGTGTTTCGTCTTTCGTCAGGAAGCTGTTTCATGGCTTTAACTGTGTAAATGGTGCTTGTATGTGTTTAGGAATTCCCCTGTTCTCGTGTGAGATCCGAGAATGACTTGGTCATGTGTGATGAGACGTGTCGAGAGTTACAGAAGAAACACGCAGAGGTAACACACACACAAACACACTCTGTGCACATACCACACCAGCACAAACTCCAAATAAAAAAAAACATTGTTTTCTTATTTTTTGTCAGATTTAGTTCACAATGCTGTCCCTAAAGTCACTCACACACAGTTACGGCTGTGATGTGTAGAGCGACACAGGAACTGTTGTCATAGAGACGGGCCATAAAATCCACTGCTGGGTCATTGATTCTTTTGGCTCAGACAGAGATAGTGTGAAACTTTAAAACCGCAAACACACACACACTTTCCAGCCCAGCTGAGAGAGTTAATGGACACAGATTCCATTTCACATAAACACACACACACAGAGCCATCAGCTCAGTGGGAAACTTGGAGAAACCGTTAACTGTGTTTGTGTGTGTGTGTTTCAGGCTTGTGCAGCAGAGGAAAGAGCTGCTCTGGAGGGAGAAATGAGAAAACAGCAGGTGAGTCGAGAAATGCATGAATGTCAAATGAGATCTGAGAAAATGATTGTGATCTGAAGAGCTGCTCACTGTTTCAGACGCTCTTTAATCAGTTAATGTTTAGCTTTACATCTCACATCAGCAGGTTAGGGTGAGGATGTTTTTGGGTGGGTTAGTGGATATTAGGATCTATGATGAAAGTGACGTGACATTCAGCCAAGTATGGTGACCCATACTCAGAATTCGTGCTCTGCATTTAACCCATCCGAAGTGCACACACACACACACACACACTGTGAACACACACCCGGAGCAGTGTTCATCATTTATGCTGCGGCGCCCGGGGAGCAGTTGGGGGTTCGGTGCCTTGCTCAAGGGCACCTAAGTCGTGGTATTGAAGGTGGAGAGAGAACTGTACATGCACTCCCCCCACCCACAATTCCTGCCGGCCCGGGACTCGAACTCACAACCTTTCGATCGGGAGTCCAACTCTCTAACCATTAGGCCACGACTTCCCCCACAATGTACATTGTGTTTGAGAGATTATCGCTGATGTAGCCTCTGAGAGAGAGTTTTTATGTGTGTGTGTGTGTGTGTGTGTGTGTGTGTGTGTGTGTGTTTCAGGCTGAACTGGAGGCATTTGAGAAACGACAGAAAGGACGGAGGAAGAAGAACAGGAAAGTCACCGAGGTGGAGGCAGAGGAGGGGGTGTGGCACAGATATAGGCTCCGCCTCCTGATGGCCTTCTGTGGCATCCTGTTGGCTGTGGCAGCATTCTGTCTGCTGCAGCTGACCAATCAGGAGACAGACAGGGAGAATGAAGGACAGTGAACGTACCTCAGCAGCTTCTTGAATGTTAACAATATTTTCTCTGTTTTGTAAACTACATTTTTTTTTCACCCTTTAATTGACTTGCGTAGATAATTAGAATGCTAGTTATATACATGCATATGATTATTTAGTCGTTGCACAGTGGAAGCTGTGATTTTCTTCACTCTTATTAAAACTGTGAAGTAAATTAAAAGTGTCATGATTTTATTTCTATTATTTAGAGAACATGATTCCGTGGGTGACATTTGGGTGATGTGAACTTATCAACTTTAAAAATAAAGACTTTGTGTTAGTGATGTATGGGACTGATTGATTTACTTAATCGTCCATATGAATTTTGTCTTACAGTAGATAAGACCAGATCAGTCTGATTTATTCAGATCTGACTTCATGAATTGGACATTGTTAGTTCTGAATTTTACGATTTTCTTCAAGGTGTTTAAAAAAAATGCATATATATATATATATATATATATAGGTAACAAGATACACTCTGTATAGGCACACACTGTATATTGGCAGATGTAAACATGTTACAATGGTAGATATTGTAAACTGACTTTGTGGTCATATAAGAAAAATAATTGCAACATAAAGTGGAGATCAGGTTCGAGAGCGTGAAGCTTTCGCTGTCAGAACGTCAAATCCGAATCAAGAGGCCACGAGTTATTATAACAACAACATCTCAAAGTTTGATAGCAGATAAATGAGCTTTACAAATGTGTCCATCAAATACACTGCACAGGATATTACGCTCCCTAAGGTCACAATAAAGTAGGGCTGCAACTAACGATTATTTTGATAATCGATTAATCTGTCGATTATTTTTACGATTAATCGGTTTATGTACTTATATTTTAGTTTTTTCCATTTTTTCCCCAAGTAAATTATTAATAAATGGTCTTTATCCTTCAGCATAGATTTTTAAGAGATTTTAACCATTTTGCACTGTCATATCCTCATCAAAAATATACCTGGAGTTGTTTTATTGTGTTAGTAATCCTTTGTCGAACTCTTCTGCAATCAGAACACTGACCCATACTCTAGCAAATTTCACAAGGAGATTTAAAATAATGTTTTCACCATGGCAGTCCTTAGAGCTCCTAAAGTAGTTTAACATCCTGAACAAAGCTTATTAAGGAATCTTTCAGAACATATTTTCACGAAGAATAAGGTTAAAACAGAATAAAATTGCAGTGCATTGTATTTTATTATTTACTGGGAAACAGCTTTATAGCTTTTGCTGTGAAATTGTAAACAATCCTTTAAAAAAAGTGCCAATGGCATGAAACCTGAATGGAACTCACAATTTAAAGTAAAATCCATCAGAAGGTTGTCCAGAAAAAAAAATTGGACAGTCACACACAAAAAACCTGCTGTGTGAAAAAGAGCAGTGAATACTTAGAAAAAAGTGCATTTTAAATATCTTTAAACATTTACCTCTCTCATTCAGTCATAATTAGGCTGCACGACTGAATTTTGAACTGGTAAACGACAAACTGATCACAGAACATGTTTGTAAAGCTTTAAATGTTAACTGTTAAAAAGCAATGTTATCAGCTTTTACGACTAAACATTTGCAAACAACATTGTACTGGAGAATCTGCACAAATGAAAGTCTTAGGGGCCGTTCACAAATCGCGCCTAAAAACGCGTGGAAAACGCTAGGCGCGCCGCTTTCTCCTTCTTTCCAAAGCGCTCGTGCAGAAGCGCCCCTGAGGCGTCTGCCGTTGCTAAGCAACCATGATGTGCTCTCTCCTTGAAGACGCGGAAATTTCAGCAAAGGATAAATGTATTTGCAGCTCTAAAAATCGCTTGCAGTAGCTCTGCTACTAAATTTATTTCAAAATGGAAATCCATATACAACTATGATCAGCTGTTCCTTTCATTTTGACTGAGCTTTTAACGTTGTTACGGGAAAGGATGAAGCTGATTGGTTAGTTCTTGTCACATGACCCGCGGTGCGGTTGCTGCATTCTGAAAAGTTGAGATGTTTTTAACTCGATGCGGTGCGGTGTTGGAAATAACGAACTTGAGCGCGCAAAAGACACGATATGTGAACGTCCCCTTAAACAGTTCAGTAGTGCAGAGTTTACAGGTTACTCTTCTTTTTTGAAGGCTCAAAGTAAAGTACTCCCAGTCTCCCACATCCCGCTGAATGCTGCAGAGACGCCGTTCGGGAAGCACGTGACATAAAACGAGGCCAGCTATTGGCTATTCGCTACTTCTCCTGCTGTACTGGCTGAGTAAAACCTCCGGTGGCTCATTACTGCCACACTTTGGTCACCGCAGATTTGAAATATGCACGAAATGAGCCGCTTACGGCAAATAAAAGTTATTTAGCAACGAATCGATGACTAAATTAGTTGAAAACTATTTTAATAATCGATTTTTATCGATTAAATCGATTCGTTGTTTCAGCTCTACAATAAAGCATTACAATAATCTAACCTTGAGGTCATAAATGCTTGGATTAACATTTCTGCATTTGACATTGAGAGCATAGGCCATAATTTAGATATATTTTTGAGATGGAAAAATGCAGTTTTACAAATGCTAGGAACATAGCTTTCTAAGGAAAGATTGCGATCAAATAGCACACCTAGGTTCCTAACTGATGATGAAGAATTGACAGAGCAACCATCAAGTCTTAGACAGTGTTCTAGGTTATTACAAGCGGAGTTTTTAGGTCCTATAATTAACACCTCTGTTTTTTCAGAATTTAGCAGTAAGAAATTACTCGTCATCCAGTTTTTTATATCGACTATGCGATCCATTAGTTTTTCAAATTGGTGTGTTTCACCGGGCTGCGAAGAAATATAGAGCTGAGTATCATCAGCATAACAGTGAAAGCTAACACCATGTTTCCTGATGATATCTCCCAAGGGTAACATATAAAGCGTGAACAGTAGCGGCCCTAGTACTGAGCCTTGAGGTACTCCATACTGCACTTGTGATCGATAGGATACATCTTCATTCACTGCTATGAACTGATGGCGGTCATATAAGTACGATTTAAACCATGCTAATGCACTTCCACTGATGCCAACAAAGTGTTCAAGTCTATGCAAAAGAATGTTGTGTTCAATTGTGTCAAACGCAGCACTAAGATCCAATAAAACTAATAGAGAGATACACCCACGATCAGATGATAAGAGCAGATCATTTGTAACTCTAAGAAGAGCAGTCTCAGTACTATGATACGGTCTAAATCCTGACTGGAAATCCTCACAGATACCATTTTTATCTAAGAAGGAATATAATTGTGAGGATACCACCTTTTCTAGTATCTTGGACAGAAAAGGGAGATTCAAGATTGGTCTATAATTAACTAGTTCTTTGGGGTCAAGTTGTGGTTTTTTGATGAGAGGCTTAATAACAGCCAGTTTGAAGGTTTTGGAGACATATCCTAATGACAATGAGGAATTAATTATAGTCAGAAGAGAAGAGGATCTATGACTTCTGGAAGCACCTCTTTCAGGAGCTTAGATGGTATAGGGTCTAACATACATGTTGTTGGTTTAGATGATTTAACAAGTTTATACAATTCTTCCTCTCCTATAGTGGAGAATGAGTGGAACTGTTCCTCAGGGGGTCTATAGTGCACTGTCTGATGTGATACTGTAGCTGACGGCTGAATGGTTGCAATTTTATCTCTAATAGTATCGATTTTAGAAGTAAAGTAGTTCATAAAGTCATTACTGCTGTGGTGTTGGGAAATGTCAACACTTGTTGAGGCTTTATTTTTCGTTATTTTAGCCACTGTATTGAATAAATACCTGGGGTTATGTTTGAAGTCTTCTCTCCCAGGATCAGGGAACAATCCTCCATAAAATGTGCCGCACACATCTGAATATTAGGGTTGAACTGTTCTGGAACAGTCTAAATGCATCTTAACCACTGATTTCTAGTCGTGTCCTCTTTTGGAAGACCAAAGTATTTTCACTTTCACAACGAAACACACAGCGTCTCCAACATGACGCCGGCGGCAACAGAGAGAATAAAAGTCACGCCTTCTTTCTTTGTGTGAACATGTGGGCGGAGTTATGCAAATCTTCCCACACAGTGATGTAGACGTGTGGGGGCGTGTTTAAACGAGGTGTTTTCTTTGATAAAGATTATCTCTTTGGATTTGAGACTTTAGTCTTTGCAACTTTAGGGATCTTATCTATTCACAAACAGCTTGTGACACTCATAAGAGAAATAAACAATTGAAATTGCATCATATGACCCCTTTAATTTTTGTTAAGTTGCTTTGCAACTATTTGTATGGTGAAAAGCGCTATAGAAATAAACTTCTAACATTCTAAACTATATTAGTGCACTAGAGCTGAAGCTAGAGCTAAAATCCAAAAAAGAAGAGAGAAGCCTTTTTTCATTTCATAAACTATTTTCTGCATCCGCTGAATTAGAATCGGCTTTCCTCGTTTTGTGAGTTTTTGTGAGATCAGAAGTGGAGTGAGTTCGAGCTGTAATCGAGGAGCTGATCTCTCTCTCAGTCTCTCTCTCTCTCTCCCTCTCTCAGTCTCTCTCTCTCTCTCTCAGTGTTGACGGGTGGAGATATAAAGGAGCGCGCGGGACTCGCTCGTCAGTGTGGAGCGGGTCGCGCGCAGACTTGCTCGTGCTCAGACAGACCGATCCTTGATAATAAAATAAACAAGCTGAGTTATAAATGAAATAACACAATAAAATAGAATAGATAGTGAGAGAGAGGGTATTTGCGATGGAATCGGCTGCAGTGAACTTTCAGTAAGTATTCAGTTTCTCTCTCTCTCTCGCGTGCGTGCGTGCGTGTGTGTGTGTGTCAGGGAGAGAGACGTTATACTTTGTTCCAGTTTGATATTTCTAAGATGTTATAATATTAAAGTCTATTACTGTGATGTTCATTTAATTATTATTATTGTTACATTTATTATTTTAATTGATTTATTTATATTTTTGTTGTACATGTATACTAATCTTTGGCAATATTGTATCATTTACAGTCATGCCGATAAAGCAATATTGAATTAAATTGAATTGAGAGTGAGAGCGTGTTTGTGTGTGTGTGTGTGTGTGTGTGTGTGTGTGAGAGAGAGAGAGAGAGTGAGAGATTGTGTGTGTGTGTTTGTGTGTGAGAGTTTGTGTCAAGTTGAACTCACGCACTTTAGTTTTTCTCCTTCCTTTCCATTCCTATAAATAACTCCTTGGTGTGTGTGTGTGTGTGTGTGTGTGTGTGTGTGTGTCAGATTCTCATGCACAAGCTGGAAACTCTGAAGCGAAAAATACCTGGGTAAAAATAGCCTGTGCTCTGCTCGTGGTGTGTGTGGCTCTGATGCTCCGGATCGTCGCTGATTTCCAGCCCATTACCGGTGAGACACGCGCACACGATCAAACTTCACTGTGCCATTTCAAATGTAATTTCTATTCATTATGAGTATGACTGTATTTAAAGGAACATTTACCATTATGACTGAGATTTATATTAGCTGTTGTTATGAATGTGATTCAGCTAAATATCTGGCTCTTGAATTCTGTTATCAGAAGTCCTGCTGATACACAAACTCACTGCAAACTCTCTCTCTCTCTGTGTGAGTGTGTGTCCTCAGGTGTGTGTGTGTCAGATGAGCTCATCATGGGTGAAGCATTCACACACACGCAGCGCTGCGGGAAACATCTGCGACTACTGCTCTTCATCCTGCTGCCATGTGTGTGCGGCCTCATCTGTGTGTGTGTGCTGCTGCTGGCGCTGACAGGTAACACACACACACACACACACCGAGCGGATCCCTTCAGCCTGCTCTCAGTCTGGACACATGGAGTGATGAGACAAACAAGTGTTAAATAACAATTGTGACACACACACACATCTGCTGTCTCTCTGTGTATGCTGATGGTGTGTGTGAGATGATTGGAGCATCTTCACTCAGCTCTCATGACATTTGTCCGTGTATCTGTGTAATTTTCAGGCTGTTATGTCTAATTTTGTCTCCTGCCAAATGAGTCACATCATGATGTTCACTGTCATAGAAAGAGTCTCTGAAAAAGAGAAATCTGCAGCGATGTAGCACACACGTCTGTGCAGTCTGTGTGTGGGTTTCTACAGGTCTGACTGTACTTGTGAGGTCCAAAATGTCATTGAAAATATCCAGTTAAACACTAGTGAGCCGGACCTCACTAGTTATAAATCAATCAAATCATGTTTGTATTGAAATCTAGTGATTTGCACAGGTTTCTGAGAGGGTTTGTTTAGGTTTGTGTGTGTGTGTGTGTGTGTGTGTTGGTTCAGATGCATCTCCTCTCTCTCAGTTTGCTCCTCATAAATGCTCAAAGAAGGCATTTGATGCTTCCAAGGTCAAAAGGTCACCATCTGGACAGATGTGCACACTGAAGACATCTCCTCCCACCCTGTCCTGCCTTTGTCCTCTCTGTCTCTGTCTCTCTGCCGCTCTTTGTTTATTGGCCAGAAAGGCTCTTTGGTGGGACGTGATCGGAGCTGTGAATCCGAGACACCCGTCCTGTCCGGACGTTCTGCTGTGTCACCGAACCTGTTTTTGCACCGTCACAGTGGCTGTCGTCTCTCTCTCTCTCTGTCTCTGTCTCTGTCTCTAACACAGCACGACTGATTCATATTAAGGAGACATGAGACGTGCCGTTTCAGAAGAAACACTGGCCAGAATCTCAGGGATGCAGACTCAGAGCAGATGTGTGTTTCACAGCGAGGCCGTATGCAGATGTTTGCAGAATTACTTTCACCTGCAGCTTCCTGTGCTCTTCTTCAGCACTGCTCCATGGACTCAGGGTCAGATGGGTCTCGTGTGAGGCGCCTCATGTCACTACTTGCATCTGCAGGGTTGATTTTCTTGAGGTTTGTGAAGGTATAACTCGCTCACCGGTTGGTTCAGGTGTGTTGGAGCTGAACTCTGCAGGAACCTGGTATTAAAATGCATTTTTGTCAATGTGATCATAAGTGCATAATGCTACATACTGGCATGAATGGGATCTGAAATGGTTTGCACTTGTCCATTTTCTAAAACGCTTTCGACCACATTGTTTTGGTTGTGTAGACGCTCATGTGGTTGAATACGTTTAAACATCTACAAAAGAACAGTTCCTCTCTGCATGCTGACATAAACATTACAGGACGTGTTAGTGGAGCGTTAACCAGAAGCGTTTAAACATTGCCAGCTGAAACAGTAAGCTTGGTCTGAAGGAAAAAAAAAATAATAATAATTTAAAAAATTAAAAAGTACAATGTTCTTATATCATTCCTGATTCTAACACAAATCCACAGCGTGGTCGAAAGATCAGAAAAAGCCCATACGTGCACACGTCCATAGTCCCTCCCCTCAGAGAAGTCAGGAAAGTGGACAAAAGAGACGGATTAAAACAGCAGGTGTGATGGGGAATGTGTCTGCCTCGTCTGCTTTGACCAGAATGTCAGGTGTGTCAGGGCCTGTTATAGAGCACAGACGAACAGAAGAACCTCTGGACTGATCCACGATGAGCGCTGCATGTTGTCCACGCTGTTTTTTGGAGGAGAACTGAACCCTGAGAGGGTAGTGATGATGATGATGATGATGATAATGCGATCTAGACTTCACCCCCCCCCCCCCAATGAGATCTGACCTTGATGTAAGACTCCGCTCTGTCTCCACGTGTTATGATTTTATACAGCGGTCTTCCTCTGGTCCTCTCTCATTTGACTCCATTCCAGTGTTCTGTCCTATTAACAATTAAAGGCATCGTTCAATGCCAAAAATTATCCTTTGCTCACCCTCATGTTGCTCATAACCTGTATGAATGATTTTCTTCCGTGGAACACAAAAGAAGATATTTTGATAAATGTCTTTTGTCCATACAATGAACCCCTTTTTTGTTTCACAGAAGAAAGAAAGTCATGTTTGAATGAGATGAATGGAGTAAATTGGACACAATGGACACAACTTCAGTTTTGGGTTAAAGATCCCTTTTTACAAACAAACATATTTGTTCGTTGTGGTGATTCTCACGCTTGCTTGCTGTGAAATCTTTCCGGACGAGGGTCTAGTTCACTGCTGGCATGAAAACGATCTGACCTAATTTGTGGAAATGATAATAGTTTGTTTATTATGGTGTATTTGTGTTGGCTGAAATTTCCTTGGTGAAGCAGCTCCAATTGGTCACATCACTGCGTCAGATCAGATCAAAAGACTACTTTCATAAAACTAAATGTTTCAAGAGGGGGTTTTCACAATGATGCCACGAAAGAACCATTTCTGGTTCCCCAAAGAACCTTTAAGTGATCAGTGCTTACAGTTTTTTTCGATTGCTAAACGACAGTGAGCACATCTGGAGCTACATGTGCAAAACTCTAACTACAGTCTGCACTAGCAACAGTCACCTTGGCTAAACAGTTCACATCACCTGCAAAACTCATTTCAAGCAACACAACTCTTAACACATGGCTCAAAACAGACTCAGTGCAGCCAAACACTACACACAACCCTCACTGAGATAACACACACCGTCACTCAGAACACACCGAGAGGAGAAACACTACACACGACCCTCACTGAGATAACACACACCGTCACTCAGAACACACCGAGAGGAGAAACACCACACACAACCCTCGCCGAGATAACACACACCGTCACTCAGAACACACCGAGAGGAGAAACACTACACACGACCCTCACTGAGATAACACACACCGTCACTCAGAACACACCGAGAGGAGAAACACTAAACACAACCCTCACTGAGATAACACACCGCGTCACTCAGAACACACTGAGAGGAGAAACACTACACACAACCCTCGCTGAGATAACACACACACCGTCACTCGGAACACACCGAGAGGAGAAACACTACACACGACCCTCACTGAGATAACACACACACCGTCACTCAGAACACACCGAGAGGAGAAACACTACACACAACCCTCGCTGAGATAACACACACACCGTCACTCGGAACACACCGAGAGGAGAAACACTACACACGACCCTCACTGAGATAACACACACACCGTCACTCGGAACACACCGAGAGGAGAAACACTACACACGACCCTCACTGAGATAACACACACACCGTCACTCAGAACACACCGAGAGGAGAAACACTACACACGACCCTCGCTGAGATAACACACACCATCACTCAGAACACACCGAGAGGAGAAACACTACACACGACCCTCACTGAGATAACACACACCGTCACTCAGAACACACCGAGAGGAGAAACACTACACACGAGCCTCGCTGAGATAACACACACCGTCACTCAGAACACACCGAGAGGAGAAACACTACACACGACCCTCGCTGAGATAACACACACCGTCACTCAGAACACACCGAGAGGAGAAACACTACACACGACCCTCGCTGACATAACACACACCGTCACTCAGAACACACCGAGAGGAGAAACACTACACACGACCCTCGCTGAGATAACACACACCGTCACTCAGAACACACAGAGAGGAGAAACACTACACACGACCCTCGCTGAGATAACACACACCGTCACTCAGAACACACCGAGAGGAGAAACACTACACACGACCCTCGCTGAGATAACACACACCATCACTCGGAACACACCGAGAGGAGAAACACTACACACAACCCTCACTGAGATAACACACACCGTCACTCAGAACACACCGAGAGGAGAAACACCACACACACCCCTCGCTGAGATAACACACCGTCACTCGGAACACACCGAGAGGAGAAACACTACACACGACCCTCGCTGAGATAACACACACCGTCACTCAGAACACACCGAGAGGAGAAACACTACACACGACCCTCGCTGAGATAACACACACCGTCACTCAGAACACACCGAGAGGAGAAACACCACACACACCCCTCACTGAGATAACACACACCGTCACTCAGAACACACCGAGAGGAGAAACACCACACACACCCCTCACTGAGATAACACACACCGTCACTCAGAACACACCGAGAGGAGAAACACCACACACACCCCTCACTGAGATAACACACACCGTCACTCAGAACACACCGAGAGGAGAAACACTACACACAACCCTCACTGAGATAACACACACCGTCACTCAGAACACACCGAGAGGAGAAACACCACACACACCCCTCACTGAGATAACACACGCCGTCACTCAGAACACACCGAGAGGGGAAACACTACACACAACCCTCACTGAGATAACACACACCGTCACTCAGAACACACCGAGAGGGGAAACACTAAACACAACCCTCGCTGAGATAACACACACCGTCACTCAGAACACACCGAGAGGAGAAACACTACACACAACCCTCGCCGAGATAACACACACCGTCACTCAGAACACACCGAGAGGAGAAACACCACACACGACCCTCGCTGAGATAACACACACCGTCACTCGGAACACACCGAGAGGAGAAACACCACACACGACCCTCACTGAGAGAACACACACCGCGTCGCTCAGAACACACCGAGAGGAGAAACACTACACACAACCCTCGCTGAGATAACACACACCGTCACTCAGAACACACCGAGAGGAGAAACACTACACACAACCCTCGCTGAGATAACACACACCGTCACTCAGAACACACCGAGAGGAGAAACACTACACACGACCCTCGCTGAGATAACACACACCGTCACTCAGAACACACCGAGAGGAGAAACACTACACACAACCCTCACTGAGAGAACACACACCGTCACTCGGAACACACCGAGAGGAGAAACACCACACACGACCCTCACTGAGAGAACACACACCGTCACTCAGAACACACCGAGAGGAGAAACACCACACACAACCCTCGCTGAGAGAACACACACCGTCACTCAGAACACACCGAGAGGAGAAACACCACACACAACCCTCGCTGAGATAACACACACCGTCACTCAGAACACACCGAGAGGAGAAACACCACACACGACCCTCGCTGAGATAACACACACCGTCACTCAGAACACACCGAGAGGAGAAACACCACACACAACCCTCGCTGAGATAACACACACCGTCACTCAGAACACACCGAGAGGAGAAACACCACACACAACCCTCACTGAGATAACACACACCGTCACTCAGAACACACCGAGAGGAGAAACACTACACACACCCCTCGCCGAGATAACACACACCGTCACTCAGAACACACCGAGAGGAGAAACACTACACACGACCCTCGCTGAGATAACACACACACCGTCACTCAGAACACACCGAGAGGAGAAACACCACACACAACCCTCGCTGAGATAACACACACCGTCACTCAGAACACACCGAGAGGAGAAACACCACACACGACCCTCACTGAGAGAACACACACCGTCACTCGGAACACACCGAGAGGAGAAACACCACACACGACCCTCACTGAGATAACACACACCGTCACTCAGAAGACACCGAGAGGAGAAACACTACACACGACCCTCGCTGAGATAACACACACCGTCACTCAGAACACACCGAGAGGAGAAACACCACACACAACCCTCACTGAGATAACACACACCGTCACTCAGAACACACCGAGAGGAGAAACAGCACACACGACCCTCGCTGAGATAACACTACACACAACCCTCACTGAGAGAACACACATCGTCACTTGGAACACACCGAGAGGAGAAACACCACACACGACCCTCACTGAGATAACACACACCGTCACTCAGAAGACACCGAGAGGAGAAACACTACACACGACCCTCGCTGAGATAACACACACCGTCACTCAGAACACACCGAGAGGAGAAACACTACACACAACCCTCGCTGAGATAACACACACCGTCACTCAGAACACACCGAGAGGAGAAACACCACACACGACCCTCGCTGAGATAACACTACACACAACCCTCGCTGAGATAACACACACCGTCACTCAGAACACACCGAGAGGAGAAACACTAAACACAACCCTCACTGAGATAACACACTGCGTCACTCAGAACACACCGAGAGGAGAAACACCACACACAACCCTCGCCGAGATAACACACACCGTCACTCAGAACACACCGAGAGGAGAAACACCACACACAACCCTCACTGAGATAACACACACCGTCACTCGGAACACACCGAGAGGAGAAACACCACACACACCCCTCGCTGAGATAACACACACCGTCACTCAGAACACACCGAGAGGAGAAACACCACACACAACCCTCGCTGAGATAACACACACCGTCACTCAGAACACACCGAGAGGAGAAACACTACACACACCCCTCGCTGAGATAACACACACCGTCACTCAGAACACACCGAGAGGAAAAACACTATTTGAACAAATAATTTTCAGGGCTAATCCTGAAATTGCAATCAACAGGGTTTGAAAGGCACAAGGCTGAAATCTATTCTGTTTTGAATGTGTGCTTCACAGTTTTGACAGCAGTGTGTTAGCATTTGAACAAAGTGCTGTAAATCCACAGTGTTGTGCAGGTTGTGGTTAAAGTCGTGAGATAAGTGTGTAGAGTTTTGAAAACTGTGTTCAAGCAATGAAAAACGAACTAGAGTTTGGTCCACTTGAACTGCTGCTGTGCATACTAGAGTTGTGCACGTGACTCCAGTTGTGCCCACTGTCGTTGAGCAATCGAAAAAACTGTAAATTAATCATTAGTTTTTCTCAGTGTGAAGAACATTTAATCATTTAAAAAATCTTTTTCCACTATAAAGAAAATTTTGTGCAATGTAAAGATACAATGGAAGTTAAAGGTTCTTCATGGAGCCATCAGTGCTGATCAGATCACACGTGTCTGGATGTGTTACTAGACACACTGTGTGTGTGTGTGTGTGTGTGTGTGTGTGTGTGTGTGTGTGTGTGTGTGTGTGTGTGTGTGTGCGTGTGTACGTGTGTGTCTGTGTGTGAGTGTGTGTACGTGTGTGTCTGTGTGTCTGTGTGTGAGTGTGTGTGTGTGCGTGCGTGTGTACGTGTGTGTGTGTGTGTGTGTGTGTGTGTGTGTGTGTGTGTGCGTGCGTGCGTGCATGTGTACAGGTGTGTCTCTGTGTGTGTGTGTGTGTGCGTGCGTGCATGTGTACGTGTGTGTCTGTGTGTGTGTGTGCGTGCGTGTGTACGTGTGTGTCTGTGTGTCTGTGTGTGTGTGTGTGTGTGTGTAAAAATCTTTACTTCTTCAACTGTTGCTGTTTTTATATTTAAGCTGTTACACTGCTGTTTCTTTTATCGACTCTGGTTTTCCATCTTTGTCCAGGTTTATTTGGGAATGGCCTTCTGGATGCTGGATCTTCTTTGTCCATAGCAACCGATGGGCCCTTTAACAGCACTGACCCCGGCCCGATGATGGCCGACAACGGTACGATTACTCCACAGTCCGGCACGCAGCAGGTCGACCTGACTAACACCCCTCCACAGTGGGACTCGGCACACTGGATGCCTCGTGCAGACACCTCTTCATCCTCATCCTCATCCTCGTCTCCATCGGTGGGCCCCACTGCTGCGGCCGCTGTGGACCAGTGGACGTCTGTCTCCACGATGACCAGCATCAGCACAGACGCTGGTACGATCCTGGATATGATGCATGTGTGGCTTGAAACGATACTCCATCCAAAAATGACCAAATATTCTTTCGTCATCCCAGATGTCTTTCTTTAGATGAACACAATGTTGTTGTTTTTTTAAATAATTCATCTCTGTGAGTCTGTTGCAAGTCTCAAATGTTGGGTTTCTGCAGGTCTTAAAAAACCTTAATTCACATTTGCAAAGTTTAAGACTTTAAAAAGGTGTCAAACAGAGCAGAAAGTCAATAAATGTATCTCAGTTTTTGTGTCTTGTTTTACGGAACAAATATTGAAACTACATTAAGTTAAGATACATTTACTTTCAAAATGAACATATTAAGTGTTGTTTTCTAAGAAATTTATCAAAATGAAATGAGTGTGGATTGCCATCATGTGCCCGGTTGCTTTGTGGAGCATCACCATTGGGTAACATATACTCACAAAGATGGATTATTTAAAATAAAAATGTGTTCATCTGAAGAACAGTCCCTTTTAATGTCATATGCTTTGCTTTCATCTGCCTTTTGCTTCTGTCTCTCTGTCAAACATCTTGCTGCTTTTGTCCTCTGCAGACCAGCTGCTAATCTAATTTCAGCACAGATTTTTCTCCCGTCTCTCTCTCTCTGTCCATTTGTGTGTGAGACGGCGTGTTTCAGTGTCCTCAGTGAAGGTTCTGTCCTGAAAGTCATCTGTGAGTGTGTGTCCTCTTGTGATGCCCTCTACAGAGGGTGCACCATATGTTTTATTTGTCTCTGTCTCCTCCAAACAGCCTAATGATTAATCATCTTTCCAGAGGTCTGTGAGTGTGTGTGTGTGTGAAGGCTGTTCCTCTCGTATTTCTGACTTTGACTTGAGCACTAGAATCACAAGTACAATCAGTCTCTCACACACAGACTCACTTCCAAACACACCCACACACAGACACACAGAACTCTCTCTCACACACACACAGACACACACGACTCACACACATACACACACACACAGAACTCTCTCTCACACACACACAGACACACACACACACACACACAGAAACACACAACTCTCTTTCACACACACACACAGACACACACGACTCACACACATGCACAACTTTTATTTCTTTTATTAAGAAGTGTGAAATCACTCAAAACGCATCTCCTCTAAACCACTGAAATCGCTTCTTGCTCAACACGTCAGCCAATCAGATTTCTCTTGTGTTTGGTTACAGGTTTATGCTTTGACATCACAGAGATTCAGTGTAACATGTTGCCGTACAACCAGAGCGGAGTGTTGCCAGGGACAACGGTCGTCAAGAGCAGCGAGCTGCAGATGTTCCTGAAGTTTTTCAGTTACCTGAATCAACTGTCCTGCTATAGACACATCATGCTGTTCGGATGCTCCATCGCACTCCCACAATGCATCAGCCACAGAGACCGCAGGTCTGTGACACAGATCACACTCTGTCTCGGTGTTCAGGTTCAGTGAACTTAATTACCAGGTTTTTGATTTGCATGAAAACAGATTAATTGGTATTTGAATTTACTGGAAGGATAGCCCCTTGAGATGAAGGATTTCATTTTCAAAGGGGTCCTATAAACACAAGACATCATGAACAAAACAACCATACAAAACATGAACACACAAATACAAAAACAAAATACATGCTCAATGAATCCCTCACTCCCACAGCATGATTACAAAACAATCATCTTCATACATAAGCAGAATCAACATAAGAAAACTTAGAAACATACGCAATCTATTTTCAGATAAGACAATAGAAATGGCCTAAAACAATAAAAGACTGATGAAGATTATTCCAATCAGAAGGAGATTTATATTAAAAAGACCTACGTCCGGTTTCACAAGAAATTCTGGAAACAAAAAGAAAGGAAATTGCATGTCTAAGTGAATAAGATCTGTATGCAACCAAATACTGTTTCAAATACCAAGTACAATCAAAATAAACACATTTAAAAATGTGAGAAAGAGAAACCAATGAAATTGTCAAGTCAAGTCAGCTTTATTTATATAGCGCTTTAAACAAAATACATTGCGTCAAAGCAACTGAACAACATTCATTAGGAAAACAGTGTGTCAATAATGCAAAATGATAGTTAAAGGCAGTTCATCATTGGATTCAGTGATGTCATCTCTGTTCAGTTAAATAGTGTCTGTGCATTTATTTGCAATCAAGTCAACAATATCGCTGTAGATGAAGTGTCCCCAACTAAGCAAGCCAGAGGCGACAGCGGCAAGGAACCGAAACTCCATCGGTGACAGAATGGAGAAAAAAACCTTGGGAGAAACCAGGCTCAGTTGGGGGGCCAGTTCTCCTCTGACCAGACGAAACCAGTAGTTCAATTCCAGGCTGCAGCAAAGTCAGATTGTGCAGAAGAATCATCTGTTTCCTGTGGTCTTGTCCTGGTGCTCCTCTGAGACAAGGTCTTTACAGGGGATCTGTATCTGGGGCTCTAGTTGTCCTGGTCTCCGCTGTCTTTCAGGGATGTAGAGGTCCTTTCTAGGTGCTGATCCAGCATCTGGTCTGGATACGTACTGGATCCGGGTGACTGCAGTGACCCTCTGATCTGGACACAGACTGGATCTGGTGGCCACGGTGACCTCGGAACAAGAGAGAAACAGACAAATATTAGCATAGATGCCATTCTTCTAATGATGTAACAAGTACAGTACAGACCAAAAGTTTGGACACACCTTCTCATTCAAAGAGTTTTCTTTATTTTTATGACTATGAAAATTGTAGAGTCACACTGAAGGCATCAAGGGCTATTTGACCAAGAAGGAGAGTGATGGGGTGCTGCGCCAGATGACCTGGCCTCCACAGTCACCGGACCTGAACCCAATCGAGATGGTTTAGGGGTGAGCTGGACCGCAGACAGAAGGCAAAAGGGCCAACAAGTGCTAAGCATCTCTCGGGGAACTCCTTCAAGACTGTTGGAAGACCATTTCAGGTGACTACCTCTTGAAGCTCATCAAGAGAATGCCAAGAGTGTGCAAAGCAGTAATCAAAGCAAAAGGTGGCTACTTTGAGGAACCTAGAATATGACATATTTTCAGTTGTTTCACACTTTTTTGTTATGTATATAATTCCATATATAATTCCACATGTGTTAATTCATAGTTTTGATGTCTTCAGTGTGAATCTACAATTTTCATAGTCATGAAAATAAAGAAAACTCTTTGAATGAGAAGGTGTGTCCAAACTTTTGGTCTGTACTGTACATCGGGTGTCATGGGAAGTGTTTCCGGTTCCGGTTTACCTAATTAATGCAGCCTAAAAATCCTTTAATGGATTTGGATAATAAAAGCATATTAGTATGTTATGTGTATGCCAGGTTAAAGAGATGGGTCTTTAATCTAGATTTAAACTGCAAGAGTGTGTCTGCCTCCCGAACAATGTTAGGTAGGTTATTCCAGAGTTTAGGCGCCAAATAAGAAAAGGATCTGCCGCCTGCAGTTGATTTTGATATTCTAGGTATTATCAAATTGCCTGAGTTTTGAGAACGTAGAGGACGTAGAGGATTATAATGTAAAAGGAGCTCATTCAAATACTGAGGTGCTAAACCATTCAGGGCTTTATAAGTAATAAGCAATATTTTAAAATCTATACGATGCTTGATAGGGAGCCAGTGCAGTGTTGACAGGACCGGGCTAATATGGTCATACTTCCTGGTTCTAGTAAGAACTCTTGCTGCTGCATTTTGGACTAGCTGTAGTTTGTTTACTAAGCGTGCAGAACAACCACCCAATAAAGCATTACAATAATCTAACCTTGAGGTCATAAATGCATGGATTAACATTTCTGCATTTGACTTTGAGAGCATAGGCCGTAATTAAGATATATTTTTCATATGGAAAAATGCAGTTTTACAAATGCTAGAAACCTGGCTTTCTAAGGAAAGATTGCTATCAAATAGCACACCTAGGTTCCTAACTTATGATGAATAATTGACAAAGCAGCCATCAAGTCTTAGACAGTGTTCCAGGTTATTACATGCAGAGTTTTAGGTCCTATAATTAACACCTCTGTTTTGTTTTTTTAGCAGTAAGAAATTACTCATCATCCAGTTTTTTATATCGACTATGCAATCCATTAGTTTTTCAAATTGGTGTGTTTCACCGGGCTGCGCAGAAATATAGAGCTGAGTATCATCAGCATAACAGTGAAAGCTAACACCATGTTTCCTGATGATATCTCCCAAGGGTAACATATAAAGCGTGAAGAGTAGCAGCCCTAGTACTGAGCCTTGAGGTACTCCATACTGCACTTGTGATCGATAGGATACATCTTCATTCACTGCTATGAACTGATGGCGGTCATATAAGTATGATTTAAACCATGCTAATGCACTTCCACTGATGCCAACAAAGTGTTCAAGTCTATGCAAAAGAATGTTGTGGTCAATTGTGTCAAACACAGCACTAAGATCCAATAAAACTAATAGAGAGATACACCCACGATCAGATGATAAGAGCAGATCATTTGTAACTCTAAGGAGAGCAGTCTCAGTACTATGATACGGTCTAAATCCTGACTGGAAATCCTCACATATACCATTTTTCTCTAAGAAGGAATATAATTGTGTGGATACCACCTTTTCTAGTATCTTGGACAGAAAAGGGAGATTCGAGATTGGTCTATAATTAACTAGTTCTTTGGGGTCAAGTTGTGGTTTTTTGATGAGAGGCTTAATAACAGCCAGAATGTTTTGGGGACATATCCTAATGACAATGAGGAATTAATAATAGTCAGAAGAGGATCTATGACTTCTGGAAGCACCTCTTTCAGGAGCTTAGATGGTATAGGGTCTAACATACATGTTGTTGGTTTAGATGATTTAACAAGTTTATACAATTCTTCCTCTCCTATAGTAGAGAATGAGTGGAACTGTTCCTCAGGGGGTCTATAGTGCACTGTCTGATGTGATACTGTAGCTGACCTGGCAGTCGTCCGTGAGGCTGCTGTACTGTTTTGCGTTTATTTTGATTATTAAAGTTTGATTTGATTGTCCGCCGGTTCCCGCCTCCTCCTTCCCGATGATTGTGAAGTTTGTACATCGTTACAGTGGAAACAGCGCAGCAGCCCCTCACGGCCGACTGCCACGCACAAAAAAAATCAAAACACAAACTAAAATCCAGGCCTGGTCCTCTCTCGTCCGTCACTGTCGTCGCTCCTGTTTTATATCCTTCCATCTCCTCCGTGGGACTGGAGACCGGTGGGTCGAGCAGGTGTCGCTCATCTCCAATCACTCCACCGCTCTCGGCCCCGCCCCACTCGTCACAGACATGTAAAACAGTTAATTGAACGGTAAAGTAAATGCTAGCGACCATATATTCTATTAACAATATAATCAATATGGGGCTTAAAAGAGAGTTCAGGGTCAATCCAAGGACCAAGGTATTTAAATGAATCATCAGACTCAAGAAGTCAACCATCATCAAAAGGAAAAGAATGAGACCGTCGTATGGCAAACAATATACAAAAATACTTCTTATTCATTCAAAGAAGAGCATTTCTGGTTAAACCAATAGAAGACAATTTATCAAGAAGAAGGTAATGATTGACCATATCAAAGGCCTTTGAAAGATCGCTGAAAATGGCACCTGTGGCTTGGCATTTGTCAAAGGATGAGAAGACATAATTTGTGAAATCAGGTTATTTCAATCGACTGATTTTTGGTAATTATCAGTCCACTGATGTGCATGTCATGAAAGTCAGAAGCACAGAATCCTCTAGAATCTCACTGTGCATTTATAGCATCAAGATTCCGACCGAAACTGATATAAGTTGAATTTAAAAATGTTATTTACAGGTTCAAAAGACAAAAATACCAGGTTTTCAATGTAGACACTTCTCAACATCGCTCTCCCTTCACATACACACTCATTTAGCAGATGTTTGGCATAAATGAGCTGTATAACAGATGATGAAATTGAGCAGCAGTCAGTGCCGGGTAGATTACTTAAAAATTGTAGTCCATTAATGATTACATATTACACAATGGAAATTTTTGTTATTAATATAATCTGTTGGATTACACATATTATCACATTAAACAATGCTTCATCATTCGTGCCCTCTGATCAATGAAGCCTACTATCAATCAGTCCCAAAAAGAAAAACAAAACCTGTGCTGATTGAACACGAGTTCATGAAATGTTTGAATGCAATTCTTTGTAATAATATAGCATAATGAGAGATCTGCAAGCATTTTTTTAAGTTCTTATTGCTTTTTGAACAGTAAAAATAAAATAAAAAAGTGCAAAAATTAGTTGTTATACCCTGTCAGTAAGTTTTATTCCATTGTGATAATATTAACTAGCATTTTTTAGAGGAAAAAATCCTCTCCAGGTCAAAATGACCTGAACAACAGGAGGGTTAACATTAACCACTTGTCGTGTTGGAGTGTTTCTAAAGTTTGTTGGTCTGTCACAGGAATCTGGTTCTGCCCTGTCAGTCGTTCTGCGAAGCGGCTCGTGAGGGCTGTGAGCCTGTGCTGCAGATGTTTAATGCATCCTGGCCGGAGTTCCTGCGCTGCTCTCAGTTCACCAACAACACGGGAACGAATGCCGAAAACACGCCGCTCTGCTACACGCCGCGACACGCCAAAGGAAAGCTCTGTGAGTGCTCGTCCAGTACTGGAATCATGTTTGGAATGGTTAGCTCTGATCACTTGTCTTTTTTTGATTTTGTCTTAAGCTGCGTGTGGAAGAAGCGATCACTTCCTGTGTGCGACCGGAATATGCATCCCCCTGAAACTAGTGTGCAATGGATACAACGACTGCGACGACTGGAGCGATGAGGCCGATTGCAGTAAGTGTGTGCTTCTCATTTTCTTAGTTGTGCATCAGATCCAGGCCAGGAAAGAAAATGAGGATGGAGAAATTGATGGAAAACCTTGAGTGTTCTCAGCATCACTTTTTCAGTGCCACTGGTTCCAGAAGTATTTTTCCATTCATTTTTCCCATAGGGATTTTAAAAATCTTAATTTAAGTATTATAATCTATGGACTAAATCAGCCAGCTGTGAGGACAATCACAATATTACAAACATGGTATTCTGAGAGCATGGGGAGACTGACTTGATTTTGTCATTAGTAGTGCTTCATGAGAGTGTGTGGAGCTAAAGAGTGCTTTTTGGTGGGATTTGGTCACTCCAACTCCCTGATTGGTGGAATTGTCTTTACAGCATCATGGGTAATGTAGTTTTCCACCAGGGATTCTGAGGTTAAAATGATTATTTAAAAGATATATTGAGATAATGTGAACAGATGCTTTTAACAGAAGCAAATGCCTGCAGGTCTTTAAGGTTTAAATAATTTCCCTGTGGGAAAAAATGAATGGCATTTTTACTTCCGTAACCTGGCTGTTGCACTCTATTTTTGCATAATAATACTTTTTTTTTTTTTTTCAATTCTTATCAAGTCAAGTCACATTTATTTATATAATGCTTTTAACAATAGAGATTGTGTCAAAGCACTTTACAGTATTAAATAGGAAAATAGTGTGTAAATAATGCAAAAAGACAATAGTAAACACTCAGTATTCAATTAAAGGCAGTTCATCATTGAATTCAGTGATGTCATCATCCAGCTCAGTTCCGTTTAAATAGTGTCTGTGCAATCAACTCGAGGATATCGCTGGATAATAAATGTCCCCAACTGAGCAATCCAGAGGAACCAAACTCCATCAGTGACAGAATGGAGAAGAAAACTTTTCCCCCGGCCTTTATTTAAGACCGGCCTTTATTTGTCCGTGTTGACCACGCCCCCGGCCACTACAAGAGGCCCGGCGTTTATTTGACTACCGGTTTTTATTTGAGGAATTACGGTAACCCTCACTGGGTTCCTGTGGCTCAGTGGTAGAACATTGTGTTAGCAGCGCAAAAGGGATTGGGTTCAATTCTTAGGGAACACACATACTGATTAAAAAATGTACTGTAAGTTGCTTTGGTTAGTCAAGTCACCTTTATTTATATAGCCCTTTAAACAAAAAAGAGCAACTGAACAACATTTATTAGGAAAACAGTGTTTCAATAACGCAAAATGACAGTTAAAGGCAGTTCATCATTCAGTTCATTTTAATCAGTGTCTGTGCAATCAAGTCGATGATACCGCTGGAAATAAAGTTTCCCCAACTAAGCAATCCAGAGGAACAAAACTCCATCGGTGACAGAATGGAAAAGAAAACCTTGGGAGAAACCAGGCTCAGTTGGGGGGCCAGTTCTCCTCTGACCAGACGAAACCAGTAGTTCAATTCCAGGCTGCAGCAAAGTCAGATTGTGCAGATTGCACAATTTATGCTGCTGAGGTTTGGTTATTCATAATAAATATGAATAAAACAAGATACTCTATTCAAAATATGATTTATTTAGAATGCAAGCATAAATTAAATTGATTGTGACAAATAAAGCAGAAGAATTTATACATTATCAGTTTTTCTACAAGAAAAACTGCCTCCTTGCTTATAGCTCGTCTGAAAGCTTCCTCGTTCCTCTCCTCCTCACGATGCAATTAAAGAATTGAGACGTCCTTCATGATGGCTGAGTTTGATCGATATCCGGGTCATGGCTGAAGGACGGAGGAGCAAGGAAATGAGGGAGCATAAGTTTGAGTATTGAGACGCACCTGTGCTCACATACAGTAAAGCAGTAGCTGATTCCTAGCAGTGCAGACTGTGTTCTTTGCATCCATACATTAAAGAATCACATATTCCCTTTCATTCACTGTGATCCTCTCGCTCTGTCATTTGTCCAGCTTGTGCGGATGGTCAGTATTTGTGTACTACCGGTCGCTGTATCAGTTATGATCTTCGGTGCGATGGCTACGATGACTGTGGTGATCTGAGCGATGAGCAAAACTGTGGTGAGTTCTAGGGCTGTCAGAGTTAACATGTTAACACACGTGTTGGCTGTTTGGAGTGTTTGTGCTGCTTTGATCAACTGGGTCTGATGAAGATTTGACTCTAAAGTTTCTGCTTACCAATAAAGACATTCTACTCGTGTTTCATTTCATTTGAGACACAAAAATAATGTGCCCCCTGTGCTGTGCTGTGCTGTAGTGTGTGACCCGACTGAAGAGCATCGCTGTGGAGAAGGACGCTGTATTCCTCGAGACTGGCTCTGTGATGGAGATCACGACTGTATGGACAAAAGTGATGAGCTGAACTGCTGTGAGCCGCTGCACATCACACAAACTGAAGAGAAGTGACAACACATATTCAGAACTTGTACTATGCATTAAACCAATTAAGTGCACACACAGTAGTGAACAAACAAACACACACACACACACACACACAGCAGTGGGGGGTTTGGTTCTTGCATTCACTCCCCCACCTTCAGGTTACAAGTCTGACTCTCTGACCATCAGACCACGATTGCCCCTTACAGAGTGTATGTAACCCTGCAGGACATTAATATGTGTGTGTGTGTGTGTGTGTGTGTGTGTGTGTGTGTGTGTAGCGTGTAAGTCCCAGGGTTTAGTGGAGTGCAGGAACAAGCAGTGTATTCCCAGCGCCTTCCGCTGTGATGGTGAGGATGACTGTAAAGATGGCAGTGATGAAGAGAACTGCACACAACAACAGAGTGAGTTGAAACACACACACACACACACACACAAGCATGCGCACACACACTCTCTCATATGGGAGGCCGTTTGAGGCGAAACCCTTTGAAAACTTGTGATACACACTGAAACACTTGTGATACACACTGAAACACTTGCAATACTCACTGAAACACTTGTGCATAATAGTGAAACACTACATATCTGTGCAAATATATAAAAACTTTGAAACATTCTCGTGAATGAGAGAGCATTAACATTTTCAGTGTGTCCGGAAGTCGTTTCATTACAATGTCACCTTTATTTATATATAGCGCTTTAAACAAAATACATTGCGTCAAAGCAACTGAACAACATTCATTAGGAAAACAGTGTCAATAATGCAAAAATGATAGTTAAAGGCAGTTCATCATTGGATTCAGTGATGTCATCTCTGTTCAGTTAAATAGTGTCTGTGCATTTATTTGCAATCAAGTCAACGATATCGCTGTAGATGAAGTGACCCCAACTAAGCAAGCCAGAGGCGACAGCAGCAAGGAAAGTTACAACCGGAAGTTATACTACTACTTCTTCGGTTTTATGGTGGGTAGCACCAAAGTTAGGTGCATTATCGCCACCTACTGTATTGGAGTGTGAACCAGATATATATATATATATATTTTTTTTTTTACATAAATACAAATAAACCCACTAACCGGAAGTTATAGCTCAAATATTCTCCTCATATATTCGGACTAAATGAACCGAAGGACACGGGAAAGAAAATGTAAAAAAATAAAAAAATAAAAAATCTGAATTGGCAATAATACACGAGTGATCACATACGAAAAAGCCTAGTGTAAAGAATAACAACAAATACCTCATTTTTTAAACAAGTTTGGAAGGAGCCATATACGTGGAGAATATTTGAGCTATAACTTCCTGTTGCAATGAAACGACTTCCGGACACACTGAAAATGTTTATGCTCTCTCACACGCGAGAATGTTTGAAAGTGCAGTCTTTGTGCAGGCACAACAGTACGTGGACGATTACAGGGCATATGCAAAGAGTTTCTATGTAACCGCATGTCTTTCATATATTTGCAAAGATATATAGTGTTTCACATGTATGCGCAATAGATTCACTTGTACACGCAAGTGTTTCAGTGTGTATCGCAAGTGTTTCAGTGTGTATCCCAAGTGATTTACTTGTACACGCAAGTATTTCAGTGTGTATCGCAAGTATTTCAGTGTGTATCGCAAGTGATACAGTGTGTATCGCAAGTGTTTCAGTGTGTATCCCAAGTGCTTCACTTGTACACGCAAGTATTTCAGTGTGTATCGCAAGTGTTTCAGTGAGTATCGCAAGTGTTTCAGTGTGTATCGCAAGTATTTCAGTGTGTATCGCAAGTGTTTCAGTGAGTATCGCAAGTGTTTCAGTGTGTATTGCAAGTATTTCAGTGTGTATCGCAAGTGTTTCAGTGTGTATCGCAAGTGTTTCAGTGTGTATCGCAAGTGATTCACTTGTACACGCAAGTATTTCAGTGAGTATCGCAAGTGTTTCAGTGAGTATTGCAAGTGTTTCAGTGTGTATCGCAAGTATTTCAGTGTGTATCGCAAGTGTTTCAGTGTGTATCGCAAGTATTTCAGTGTGTATCGCAAGTGTTTCAGTGAGTATCGCAAGTGTTTCAGTGTGTATCGCAAGTGTTTCAGTGTGTATCGCAAGTGTTTCAGTGAGTATCGCAAGTGTTTCAGTGTGTATCGCAAGTGTTTCAGTGTGTATAGCAAGAATTTCAGTGTGTATCGCAAGTGTTTCAGTGTGTATCGCAAGTGTTTCAGTGTGTATCGCAAGTATTTCAGTGAGTATCGCAAGTGTTTCAGTGTGTATCGCAAGTGTTTCAGTGTGTATCGCAAGTGTTTCAGTGTGTATCGCAAGTATTTCAGTGTGTATCGCAAGTGTTTCAGTGAGTATCGCAAGTGTTTCAGTGTGTATCGCAAGTGTTTCAGTGTATAGCAAGAATTTCAGTGTGTATCGCAAGTGTTTCAGTGTGTATCGCAAGTGTTCCAGTGTAGCGCAAGTGATTCACTTGTACACACAAGTATTTCAGTGTGTATCGCAAGTGTTTCAGTGTGTATCGCAAGTGTTTCAATGTGTATCGCAAGTATTTCAGTGAGTATCGCAAGTGTTTCAGTGTGTATCGCAAGTGTTTCAGTGTGTATCGCAAGTGTTTCAGTGTGTATCGCAAGTGTTTCAGTGAGTATCGCAAGTGTTTCAGTGAGTATCGCAAGTGTTTCAGTGTGTATCGCAAGTGTTTCAGTGTGTATCGCAAGTGTTTCAGTGTGTATCGCAAGTATTTCAGTGAGTATCGCAAGTGTTTCAGTGTGTATCGCAAGTATTTCAGTGTGTATCGCAAGTGTTTCAGTGAGTATCGCAAGTGTTTCAGTGTGTATCGCAAGTGTTTCAGTGAGTATCGCAAGTGTTTCAGTGTGTATCGCAAGTGTTTCAGTGTGTATCGCAAGTGTTTCAGTGAGTATCGCAAGTGTTTCAGTGAGTATCGCAAGTGTTTCAGTGTGTATCGCAAGTGTTTCAGTGAGTATCGCAAGTGTTTCAGTGTGTATCGCAAGTGTTTCAGTGTGTATCGCAAGTATTTCAGTGTGTATCTCAAGTGTTTCAGTGAGTATCGCAAGTGTTTCAGTGTGTATCGCAAGTGTTTCAGTGAGTATCGCAAGTGTTTCAGTGTGTATCGCAAGTGTTTCAGTGTGTATCGCAAGTGTTTCAGTGAGTATCGCAAGTGTTTCAGTGTGTATCGCAAGTGTTTCAGTGTGTATCGCAAGTATTTCAGTGAGTATCGCAAGTGTTTCAGTGTGTATCGCAAGTGTTTCAGTGAGTATCGCAAGTGTTTCAGTGTGTATCGCAAGTGTTTCAGTGAGTATCGCAAGTGTTTCAGTGTGTATCGCAAGTGTTTCAGTGAGTATCGCAAGTGTTTCAGTGAGTATCGCAAGTGTTTCAGTGTGTATCGCAAGTGTTTCAGTGAGTATCGCAAGTATTTCAGTATGTATCGCAAGTGTTTCAGTGTGTATCGCAAGTATTTCAGTGTGTATCGCAAGTATTTCAGTGTGTATCGCAAGTGATTCACTTGTACACCTAAGTATTTCAGTGTGTATCGCAAGTGTTTCAGTGTGTATCACAAGTTTTCAATGGGTTTCGCCTCAAACGGCCTCCCATACCCTCACATACTCACACACACACACCCACACACACACACACTCTCACATACTCACACACACACAGACACACGCTCTCACATACTCTCTCTCTCTCACACACACACACACACACACACAGAAACACACTCTCACACTCTCACATACTCACACACACACACACACACACACACACACACACTCTCACATACTCACACATACACACACACACACTCACTCACTCACACACTCTTCTGATCAGTCAGTTGTTTACAGCTTTCTTTCTGTCTCAGCTCAGGGTTTGTGTCCTCCTGGTCAGTCCAGTTGTACTTCAACCTCCTGCTCCTCTGGTTGTCATGGAAACACGTCATGTGACCTGCGCAATGCTCTCAACAACTGCAGTGAGTGGAACGACTGACCTCTGACCTCTGGTCAAACACAGAGTTTCCCATGATTGCTTTAGATGTAGTGTTAATGTTTGTGTGTCACAATGGTACTTTGACACCGGTGTGTGTGTGTGTGTTAGGTGGCTGTGAGCCCATCTCTCTGGAGATCTGCATGAATCTGCCCTATAACTCCACCAGATTTCCCAACTATCTGGGTCATCACTCTCAGAAGGAGACGTCCATGAGCTGGGAGTCCTCGCTCTTTCCTGTGCTCGTTCAGACAAACTGCTATAAATATCTCATGTTCTTTGCGTGTACAGTGCTTGTGCCGATGTGTGACCCTGTAACGCAGCAG
>NW_026775071.1:130000-170000 GCF_963082965.1 Carassius carassius
GGTGTCTTCTTCACCGCGAATCATGTCCTCGTCGAGAAACTCCTCAAACTTCACCCACACCAACAGGTTCGCGCAGCCTCCGTGGCGCGTGGCGCTCTGGTCGCTCGCGTTCGCGCTGGTTCTGCTGGTGGCCGTCACCGGGAACCTGATCGTCATCTGGATCATCGTGGCGCACAAGAGGATGAGGACCGTCACCAACTACTTTCTGCTCAACCTCGCGGCGTCTGACGTGTGCGTGGCCGCGCTCAACGCGCTGGTGAACTTCGTGTACGGCGCGCACGGAGACTGGTACTTCAGCAGCGCGTACTGCCGCTTCCAGAACTTCTACCCGGTGACCGCGGTGTTCGCCAGCATCTACTCCATGAGCGCCATCGCCTTGGACAGGTGTGACACACACACACACACACTTCAATCTTCAGGAATATCTGCAGATACTGATGATGCCATTTAAAGCTCATATGGCTCCATTTGTGCCAAAATATAATTAAACCTGATGGTTTTGTACAGTATGTGACCTTTAGTTAATCATGGCATCGATTCTGAACACAAAACACTTTTCAAATGTGAATTACAGTTTTTCTGAATTGCTAAAACACATTTCGTGAAACCATTACTCATTTTCTCAAAACCTTAAAATCATCTGTTTCCTGTGGTCTTGTCCTGGTGCTCCTCTGAGACAAGGTCTTTACAGGGGATCTGTATCTGGGGCTCTAGTTGTCCTGGTCTCCGCTGTCTTTCAGGGATGTAGAGGTCCTTTCTAGGTGCTGATCCAGCATCTGGTCTGGATACGTACTGGATCCGGGTGACTGCAGTGACCCTCTGATCTGGACACAGACTGGATCTGGTGGCTACGGTGACCTCGGAATAAGAGAGAAACAGACTAATATTAGCGTAGATGCCATTCTTCTAATGATGTAACAAGTACATCGGGTGTTATGGGAAGTGTTTCCGGTTCCGGTTTACCTAATTAATGCAGCCTAAAAATCCTTTAACGGATTTGGATATTAAAAGCATATTAGTATGTTATGTGTATGCCAGGTTAAAGAGATGGGTCTTTAATCTAGATTTAAACTGCAAGAGTGTGTCTGCCTCCCGAACAATGTTAGGTAGGTTATTCCAGAGTTTAGGCACCAAATAGGAAAAGGATCTGCCGCCCGCAGTTGATTTTGATATTCTAGGTATTATCAAATTGCCTGAGTTTTGAGAACGTAGCGGTCGTAAAGGATTATAATGTAAAAGGAGCTCATTCAAATACTGAGGTGCTAAACCATTCAGGGCTTTATAAGTAATAAGCAATATTTTAAAATCTATGCGATGCTTGATAGGGAGCCAGTGCAGTGTTGACAGGACCGGGCTAATATGGTCATACTTCCTGGTTCTAGTAAGAACTCTTGCTGCTGCATTTTGGACTAGCTGTAGTTTGTTTACTAAGCGTGCAGAACAACCACCCAATAAAGCATTACAATAATCTAACCTTGAGGTCATAAATGCATGGATTAACATTTCTGCATTTGACATTGAGAGCATAGGCCGTAATTTAGATATATTTTTGAGATGGAAAAATGCAGTTTTACAAATGCTAGAAAAGTGGCTTTCTAAGGAAAGATTGTGATTAAATAGCACACCTAGGTTCCTAACTGATGATGAAGAATTGACAGAGCAACCATCAAGTCTTAGACAGTGTTCTAGGTTATTACAAGCAGAGTTTTTAGGTCCTATAATTAACACCTCTGTTTTTTCAGAATTTAGCAGTAAGAAATTACTCGTCATCCAGTTTTTTATATCGACTATGCAATCCATTAGTTTTTTAAATTGGTGTATTTCACAGAGCTGCTAAGAAATATAGAGCTGAGTATCATCAGCATAACAGTGAAAGCTAACACCATGTTTCCTGATGATATCTCCCAAGGGTAACATGTAAAGCGTGAAGAGTAGCGGCCCTAGTACTGAGCCTTGAGGTACTCCATCTGCACTTGTGATCGATAGGATACATCTTCATTCACTGCTACGAACTGATGGCGGTCATATAAGTACGATTTAAACCACACTAATGCACTTTCAATTCAATTCAAGTTTATTTGTATAGCGCTTTTTACAATACAAATCGTTACAAAGCAACTTTACAGAAAATTATGTTTCTACAATATTTAGTAATAGCTTGTAAGTGGTGACTGTCAGTTTGTGCACGTATGACAGGATTTGTAGAAAAATGTATACAAGTCATAGTCAGCCAGATGATGAACATTATTAATATTATTAATAATTAATAATTATTATTTGATGCAGTCACACTTGTACCAATATTTGTTAGTTCTGTTGTTGTTTCCTGTACTCCTCCTCTTCACCTCCTTTAATTAAGCCAACAACGACCGTATCGTCTAAAAAAAATTCTGGAAGAAGCAACTGCCACTATTGTACTGAAGTCTGCTGTATAGATAGTAAACAGTAACGGGGCCAGCACGGTCCTTGCGGCACCCCCGTATTACTCAGAATAGTATTAGAGACACTATTCTGCAGACGCACTTACTGTGGTCTACTGGATAAATAGTTCATACACCACTGGACCAGTGATGAATCCAGCTGCATCCTCCTCATCTTCTCACACAGCAGTTGGGGCTGGATCGTGTTGAAGGCGCTTGAGAAGTCAAAAAAAGTGAACCTTAAATCCCGTGGCAAAACATAGAAACAAATAGAGACATCATTAGCATAGCTGCTGTTCCAACAAAGTAAAATTAATTAGTTTAACCCAAGCTAAAGAATAAGAATGCAGATTTGGTCAGATACAACTATACTCACAATTTAAGATTATTTCATATTCATTATTTTTATTCATTATTCTAATGCTTGGCGAAAGAGATGCGTTTTTAATCTAGATTTAAACAGAGAGAGTGTGTCTGAACCCCGAACATTATCAGGAAGGCTATTCCAGAGTTTGGGAGCCAAATGTGAGAAAGCTCTACCTCCTTTAGTGGACTTTGCTATCCTAGGAACTACCAAAAGTCCAGCGTTTTGTGACCTTAGGGAGCGTGATGGGTTGTAACGTGGTAGAAGGCTAGTTAGGTATGCAGGAGCTAAACCATTTAGGGCCTTATAGGTAAGTAATGATAATTTGTAACTGATACGGAACTTAAAAGGTAGCCAGTGCAGAGACTGTAAAATTGAGGTAATATGATCATATTTTCTTGACCTGGTTAGGACTCTAGCCGCTGCATTTTGGACGACCTGTAGCTTGTTTATTGACGAAGCAGGACAACCACCTAGAAGTGCATTACAATAGTCCAGTCTAGAGGTCATGAATGCATGAACTAGCTTTTCTGCATCAGAAACAGATAACATGTTTCGTAGCTTGGCAATGTTTCTAAGATGGAAGAATGCAGTTTTTGTAACATGGGAAATATGATTTTCAAAAGACAAATTGCTGTCCAATATAACACCCAGATTTCTGACTGTAGAGGAAGTAACAGTACATCCGTCTAGTTGCAGATTGTAATCTACAAGATTCTGTGTAGTGTTTTTTGGTCCAATAATTAATATCTCTGTCTTATCCGAATTTAATTGGAGAACATTATTTGTCATCCAATCTTTTACATTTTTAACACACTCTGTTATCTTAGATAATTTAGAAGTTGAATCTGGTCTCGTTGAGATATATAGCTGAGTATCATCAGCATAACAGTGGAAGCTAATTCCGTATTTTCTAATAATATTACCAAGGGGCAACATGTATATTGAAAATAGAAGGGGACCTAGGACGGATCCTTGTGGCACTCCATATTTTACTGATGATAACTGAGATGACTCCCCATGAAGGTTTTTGATGCACTTCCATTAATGCCAACAAAGTGTTCAAGTCTATGCAAAAGAATGTTGTGGTCAATTGTGTCAAACGCAGCACTAAGATCCAATAAAACTAATAGAGAGATACACCCACGATCAGATGATAAGAGCAGATCATTTGTAACTCTAAGGAGAGCAGTCTCAGTACTATGATACGGTCTAAATCCTGACTGGAAATCCTCACATATACCATTTTTCTCTAAGAAGGAATATAATTGTGAGGATACCACCTTTTCTAGTATCTTGGACAGAAAAGGGAGATTCAAAATGGATATATAATTAACTAGTTCTTTGGGGTCAAGTTGTGGTTTTTTGATGAGAGGCTTAATAACAACCAGATTGAAGGTTTTGGGGACATATCCTAATGACAATGAGGAATTAATAATAGTCAGAAGAGGATCTATGACTTCTGGAAGCACCTCTTTTAGGAGCTTAGATGGTATAGGGTCTAACATACATGTTGTTGGTTTGTTTGTTTGTTTGTTTGTTTGTTGATACTTTATTGATCCTTTACAGGAAATTATACTGTCACGGCAGCTTAACACTCAGACACCACATTTAACAGAACAAATTACTTCCAACCAATCTACAGTTAAACAACAACAACAAAAACAAATAATAATACCTATATAGAATATTCAGTAACAGATGCATATTCAGTACAGAATATTCAATAACAGAAGTAAATATAGAATATTCAGTAACATGTGAATATTCATAACACATTAAACCTTCTGATGGCCGCTGGTACAAAGGACTTCCTGGTACGTTCAGACTTGCACTTTTGTGCAATCAACCTATGGCTGAAGGTGCTCTTATTGATCAACCCCAGCACATGGATTGGATGTGAGGAATTGTCCATGATTGATTTTAGCTTAGATAGCATTCTTTTCTCAGCTCGATCACATCAAATTCAGTCCCCACAACCGAGCCTGCTTTCTTAATCAATTTGTTAACTCGATTTAGATCTCCCATGCGAGCACCCTCTCCCCAGCACACCACAGCAAAGAACAGAGCACTTGCCACCACTGTCTGATAGACGTTGCACAATAGAGGACGGCAGATGTTAAATGACCTCAGCCTTCTTAGAAAATAAAGTCGGCTTTGACCCTTTTTATACACTGTCTCCATGTGGCTCTTCCAGTCCAGCTTATCATCTAGCTGTACACCGAGATATCTGTGACTGGAGACCAACTCCACTTCACTGCCCTGGATTGTGATTGGGATTATCGGTGTCTTCTTCCTCTTCCTAAAATCCACAACCGTTTCCTTTGTTTTTGAGATGTTAAGTTGGAGATAGTTATGGTTGCTCCAGCCCACAAACTTGGTAATAGTTTTCCTGTACTCCTCCTCTTCACCTCCTTTAATTAAGCCAACAACGACCGTATCGTCTAAAAAAAATTCTGCAAGAAGCAACTGCCACTATTGTACTGAAAGTCTGCTGTATAGATAGTAAACAGTAACGGGGCCAGCACGGTCCTTGCGGCACCCCCGTATTACTCAGAATAGTATTAGAGACACTATTCTGCAGATGCACGTACTGTGGTCTACTGGATAAATAGTTCATACACCACTGGACCAGTGATGAATCCAGCTGCATCCTCCTCATCTTCTCACACAGCAGTTGGGGCTGGATCGTGTTGAAGGCGCTTGAGAAGTCAAAAAAAGTGAACCTCACAGATGCATCAGGAGTGTCCAGATGTGCATAGGTTCTTTGTAGCATGTAAATAAGGGCATCATCCACACCCATGTTGGACTGATATGCAAACTGCAAAGGATCCACGTAATTTGTCATACTGGCCTTGATGTAAAAAAAGACCTGTCTCACAAACGTCTTCATAATATGTGAGGTGAGTGCTACAGGTCTGTAATCGTTATGGTTAAATGGATATCTCTTCTTTGGAATTGGGATCAAACAAGATGTTTTCCACAATTTCGGGACCTTTTGTAGGTACAGGCTTAGGTTAAACAGGTATGTAAAAATACCACTCAACTGGGTAGAGCATGTCCTCAACAGTCTCGGCCCAATATCATCAGGCCCCACTGCTTTCCCTGGCTTCAGACGGTCCAATTCACCCTTGACCTGAGATTGATGTAGCACCATCAGTGGGGTTACAGTTGGAGAAGAGATGGGGGAGAGAAAGGTCATTTGAGAGGTGATGTTGCCAATAGGAGAATGGGGGGATGATGTCATAGATGGGATGAGTGAGGGAAGTGAAACAGCACCAGGCAGCAGCAGACCAGGTGTGGCAGGCTGATGTGGCATTGGGTTATCAAATCTATTAAAGAATCTGTTCAGATCTTCAGCCAGGTTCTGGTCACCATCAAGTAGCGAACCCCCCTTCTGCTTCATACCTGTGATCTTCCTCATGCCAGCCCAGACCTGCTTCACTCCATCCTGCTGCAATTGTTGTTCTAATTAATTTGCACCTGTATGCTTCTTTCCCCTCCTTAATCTTCACCCTCAGTACTCTTTGGATTTCTTTGACCTTTTGCCTATCACCCTCTCTGAAAGCCTTTTTCTTTTCATTTAACAGTACCTTCAGAGTGCTAGTTACCCATGGTTTATTATTAAGAAAACAGTTAATTTTTCTGGCGGGCATGATGTCATCATCACAGAATTTAATATAATGGGTGATGCATTCTGTTAATCCGTCAGCCACGACTCGGTCAGACATATAAGACTGCTTTCCCGGTACATTTTCTGGCTCCTGACAAGTGTCTCTAGTTCTTCGAGCTTGTTTGTCAAACAGCAAACATTTCCCATGGTGATAGATGGTAGGGCTGGTTTAAAGGTTTCTTTCCAAGCTCTTTCTCTACTCTTCTTAATCTCTTCACCCCAGCTCTAATTCCGCGGTGTCTCCTCCTTAATGTATCCTTCGGAATATCATGTTTAATCCCGAATTTTGAACCTTGTACCAGGTCTAGTAGTTCTTGCCGGGTGTATACAAAAGCAGGTGCCTCTCGGCTAGAGTTATAGTCCTTTGCCCGCATAAACTTTTCCGATATCAAGTCCATATCAACAATCAATTCATTAATCTATCCACTATTATCCACTAAAATTCAAAACACTTAAAAGCACTTTTAAAAAACACTTAAAAACACAATACTACACACAGCTGCACGCTACAGGCTGCCAACTCATCGGCACCATCTTGTCATGACAAGGTTTAGATGATTTAACAAGTTTATACAGTTCTTCCTCTCCTATAGTAGAGAATGAGTGGAACTGTTCCTCAGGGGGTCTATAGTGCACTGTCTGATGTGATACTGTAGCTGACGGCTGAATGGTTGCAATTTTATCTCTAATAGTATCGATTTTAGAAGTAAAGTAGTTCATAAACTCATTACTGCTGTGGTGTTGGGAAATGTCAACACTTGTTGAGGCTTTATTTTTCGTTAATTTAGCCACTGTATTGAATAAATACCTGGGGTTATGTTTGTTTTCTTCTAAAAGAGAAGAAAAGTAATCGGATCTAGCAGTTTTTAATGCTTTTCTGTAGGATAGGTTACTTTCCCGCCAAGCAATACGAAATACCTCTAGTTTTGTTTTCCTCCAGCTGCGCTCCATTTTTCGGGCTGATCTCTTTAGGGTGCGAGTATGCTCATTATACCATGGTGTCAAACTGTTTTCCTTAACCTTCCTTAAGCGTAAAGGAGCAACTTTATTTAAAGTGCTAGAAAAGAGAGAGTCCATAGTTTCTGTTACATCATCAAGTTGTTCTGAGGTTTTGGATATGCTAAGGAATTTGGTTACATCAGGAAGATAACTTAAAAAGCAGTCTTTTGTGTTAGAAGTGATGGTTCTTCCATACTTGTAACAAGAAGTAGAATTTACAATTTTGGCTATATGAATTTTGCAAAGAACTAAATAATGATCTGAGATATCATCACTTGGCTGAATATTTTCAACACCATCAACATCAATTCCATGTGACAGTATTAAATCTAGAGTATGATTTCGACAATGAGTAGGTCCTGAAACGTGTTGTCTAACACCAATAGAGTTCAGAATGTCTATAAATGCTGATCCCAATGCATCTTTTTCATTATCAACATAAATATATTAAAAACACCAACTATTAAAACTTTATCTGCAGCCAGAACTAACTCGGATCTAAAATCACCAAACTCTTTAATAATAGTGAGTGAGAATAGAGAGTGTTTTGCTAAAAGAGTGCATGCGATCTGCAAACTGTGTCTAAACTGCCTGAACGTGTTAAAGGTTTTGCAGAAAGAGTGATTTATTTGACAAATTGGGTAAAGCTATTGAGAATTTGGTTCAGAGAATGGGGTTTAGTGTCTTGAACTATACATTGAAGAACTGTAAAAAGAGCCATTTGAAAACTCCCCTGAAACATGCTTGTAGAGTGATTGGAAGCTGGAGAAGGACGTCACTCCCACAGATTCACATCCCACAAACCTCACGCCATTGAATTAAAAAAATAAATATGTAATCCCACTTGTGTGAGTTGGAGGTGTTGCAGGAGTCTCTCCAGAAATAAACCCAAAAGCTTAAGGTATTTTTATTTATTTATTTTTTAACTATTTCGTTTTTGTGGTGTAACATTCATCAGTGTCTTTGCAGATGTACACGATTACTTTAAACTGACATGAAAGACAGTGTTTAACTTTTTGTCTCACAGATGGGTGAATATAATCATCTGATTTTGGAAATGTGATCAATTACATTTTCTTTAAGCACCCAGATTGTGCTTGTCTAAAATTTTAAATAATAGCTTACATTTATAAAATGCCCACAATAGCAGAAATGAGACTTTTTAATGAACATAAAGGTCCATGTTGAATAAAATTGTTAATGAAATGAAAATGTTTAATGAAAATATTTATTTAAATTTAGTTTTATTCATACATTATTATATCCATATTCTGATGTCACAATCTCAAGGTTTAATGGGCTTTTCATGATTATTATATTTCTTTTGTATTGTGGGTTTGATTAAGTGCACTAAAAACAAACATTTTCACTCGTGTCCTCCAAATGGCCCACAATCTAATCAGTTTATGCATAAGGAAATTCAGTGATTCATTAAATCCACATGAAGTTCTGCATGCTTCAAAACTTCTCACCACTGGTTCCCACTGGTTTTAGAGGACAATTACTCTCCTGACGTTTCAAAGATTGAGGAGGCGAAACTATAAACATATGACTTCTGAGGTATGAGTTGTGATTTGTGAATGTACTTTGCTAACTAAGCAGCCATTAGAAGCGCAACACTTTCTTCTTATTAAGTGTAAAATCTGAATACAACAAAATGGCATTAGTTAGCATACAAAAAAAAGTCTCAACACAATAGAACCATATTAATTCCAGACAAAACATATGTTTTGTCAAGTCCAGTTCGAACACAAACACTTCCCTGACCCCATCAAGCCCAAGGAGGGCTCCTGATTCCCCACAACTTCACCTTGTGTAACAAACAGAATCTGATTTGCCGTCAAATTAAACTATACAAAATTAGCTCAATAATTTAAGTAAAATAACAAATAAACAAGCAGAACTCCTGATTAAGGGTTTTGTTTTATTTATAATAAACATTACCCAGGGTTTTCAGTATAGAGGAATTATTATTTTAATTATGTTGAATCTTGATTGCAAAGTTCGAAAGGAGACTGAATAAAACAACTTGTAGACCTACACAGAAACCTATACTAATTGATCTTAACAAGTAATATGACTAGAAACTGACAAATGTTTCATTTAAAGCAGTCAAGTTTTTTATTTATTTATTTTTTTGGCACCTCATACATCTGCATCCCTGAATTGGTGAAAAGAATGATTGCTCCTATCTAGAGGTGTAACGATTCATTCGTTTTCTCGATGCATCGATTACTAACCCTGACGATTCATAGGCATCGATCTTGAAACATGATTTTTGAATCACGAATCTCGGCGATCTTAGACAGTAATCGATTTAAAACGCTAAGAATCTAATTAATCGTGATTTCTATAGCGATTCAATGCTTTTATAACATACACACAGTAAATTACTACACGCACAAATTAATGGAGACCTTGAACAGTGTTGGTGCCTCTCATCTGTCCTTCACGCGCTCCACTGTTCACCGCTCGAGACGGTCACAGGATTGAGCTCGCGCCCCGATCCTGAGCAGTTGAAAGTTGTATTTATTGCATGGACGGAGCAGAAATGTAAGTGTCTAAATATATGGTTGTGTTTGGTTCTTTCATGTTTTTAATTTGTGTGTTAAACATTCATTGTGTATTTTTATTCTCTTATTTTGCACCACTTTAGATGATTTTATCCGTGCTTAAATATGCCTTAGAAATAAACCAAACGAGAAACTAACCTAGTTATCATTATCGGTAAAATCCACTCTCGTTCAGCCTCTGTAAAGAACCTTTTGTGCAATGTTGAAGGTTCTTCATGGAAAAATTGATGCCAATAAAGAACCTTTATTTTTAAAGAGTGCTCAACCCATATGTACAGGTGAAATACATCCAGGTCACTGTATCATTTCCTCTTTGATCAGGTACATGGCGATCATCCACCCGATGAAGCCACGCCTCTCAGCATCGGCCACGAAAGGCGTGATCGCATGCGTGTGGATTCTGGCTGCGTTTCTGGCGTTTCCACTCTGCTTCTATTCCATAACTGAAGTGAGGCCGCACAGGACGGTGTGCTACGTGGCCTGGCCGCGGCGCGACGCAGACGCCTTCATGTGAGAGACAGACATCTGTCGTTTCCATTGAGTGTGAATCCTCCATTCCCTGTCACAGGTTGATCTGCATGTGTGTGTTTGTTAGATATCACGTGATCGTGGCCGTGCTGGTGTATCTTCTGCCTCTGGTGCTCATGGCTGCCACCTACAGCAGGGTCGGACTCACTCTGTGGGGCGGAGGGTTTCCAGGACATTCCTCAGAAAACTTCCAGGGTCACCTGCAGGCCAAGAGAAAGGTTATCATGCTCTTCTGCTGATCTTCTCATGTATCGTCCTTATGTGCGTTTGTTCATTTAGAACAGTGGTTCTCAACCAGAGCTTAAATTAATAAACTAGAGGCTGAAGTTAGTGAACAAACTTTGATGTATGAATGGACAGCTATGTCAAACGAGCGAAAGCACATGTTTTTCGGTGTTCTGGAGCTGAAATATGGCTTATAGGATGTTCTGATCCAGAGATGTTCCTCTCATCCTTTTAATGGAAGTCTATTGAGTTGTTGCTAAGGTGCTGTGTGGTTGTCCTAATTACAGCAGAAATACTGGCAATATTTTTTTATGTAGTTGGCCACACACGTGTGTGTGTATGTATGTATGGAAGCACATGGGTAGCGATATTCAATTTGCAATGTAATATGCAAAATGACAATGCAATATGTAAAATGGCAATGCATTTCTGTATTTACATTTACATTTTCCAATACATTTGTGCAACGTTTGGTGCAAAATGAAAATGAAAATTAAATTACATAATTTTCATTTAGCATTTCACACACTAGTTTTAATATGTAAAATGAATACTAATTTTAACGCTTTATAAGTTGCAAAATTAAAATGAAAATGTATTACAGAAATGATTAGATATGTATAACATGTTCAAGCAAAAACTGTGGCAAAATTATCATTTAAATGCTATTTTTCTTAAATGTATTAACACTCACAGTCAAGACTCTTACGATTGCATTTTCATTCAGTGTCCCGCAATGAATGTAGCGAAATTCAATGTGCACATTGAAAATGCATTCCGAGCCGATCACGTGTCCGTCCCCTCGCACCATGTCAATCACTGCGTGAACAAGGCGGGGCTTGCAGAAGGTCACAGACTCAAATCTCAAGAAGAGGATTCAAGTGAGAGAACATGGACAAGACAGTTGGTCCGTGTACGTTTTGATCATTTCGGTTTATGGCTTCAATATTTCATTCGCACTTGTGGGCGGAGCTGAAACGCTGCTTTCATCTGATTGGTCAAATCGCTCCAGCTTCAGCTCGGTCTTTTCATTCTTTCAGACAGAATAAGAGTCAGTGCGAGTGAAGCACTGTAATGTCTGAAACCACCGCTCACTGTTAATTAGCATAATATCTGAATCAGATGTAGCTGGGCACATAATTCGTGCTGCTGCGACTTGCAAGAGACCCCGTTAAATTATTTCTAGGTTATAGTATTGTATAAATATTGTCCCACTGATAAAAACAGTGCAAAAAACAATCTGTGTCAGTTACTCTCATAATAAATAATAACAATAATGTTACCCGTGTTTTTCGGTATAAGTTGCATCAGTCCAAAAATACGTCATGACGAGAAAAAAACATATATAAGTCGCATTTATTCAGAACCAAGAGAAAACATTACCGTCTCCAGCCGCGAGAGGGCGCTCTGGGGTAGGCTACAGGAGCACTGAGCAGCATAGAGCTAATTTTACTATTTTTATTTAGAAATGTAACAATATAAATTTTTACAATTATGTATTAATGTCACACACACATACCTAGTGCCTTATGACTTAAAATATGAGAGTGGTAAATGTTACAGACATGGAACTGTTCAGTCTATTATTGATTTTTATTTCCACCTCACTGTTATCCAAGGAGACAGAACTATTTGCACTGTTTTTATCAGTGGGACAATATTTATACAATACAGTATACAACCTAGAAATAATTTAACGGGGTCTCTTGCAAGTCACAGCAGCAGGAATTATGTGCCCAGCTACATCTGATTCAGATATTATGCTAATTAACAGTGAGCGGTGGTTTCAGACATTACAGTGCTTCACTCACACTGACTCTTATTCTGCCTGAAAGAATGAAAAGACCGAGCTGAAGCTGGAGCGATTTGACCAATCAGATGAAAGCAGCGTTTCAGCTCCGCCCACAAGTGCGAATGAAATATTGAAGCCATAAACCGAAATGATCAAACCGTACACGGACCAACGGTCTTGTCCATGTTCTCTCACTTGAATCCTCTTCTTGAGATTTGAGTCTCTGACCTTCTGCAAGCCCCGCCTTGTTCACGCAGTGATTGACGTGGCGCGGGGGGGCGGACACGTAATCGGCTCGGAATGCATTTTCAATGTGCACATTGAATTTTGCTACATTCATTGCGGGACACTGAATGAAAATGCAATCGTAAGTGTCTTGACTGTGAGTGTTAATGCATTTAAGAAAAATAGCATTTAAATGATCATTTTCCCACAGTTTTTGCTTGAACATGTTATACATATCTAATCATTTCTGTAATACATTTTCATTTTAATTTTGCAACTTATAAAGCGTTAAAATTAGTATTCATTTTACATATTAAAACTGGTGTATGAAATGGCAAATGAAAATTATGTAATTTTCATTTTCATTTTGCACCAAACGTTGCACAAATGTATTGGAAAATGAAAATGTAAATACAGAAATGCATTGCCATTTTACATATTGCATTGTCATTTTGCATATTACATTCCAAATTGAATATCGCTACCCATGTGCTTCCATATGTATGGAATGATATTGCGGACTTTATTCAAAAGGCATTGCAAATTGTTTTTGCAATTGCGTTTTCAATTTGTGGACGCATAAAATGTGACATAATCCAAATGCAAATGCAAATCGCGCATTACTGTTTTCATTTTTGATTAAGTGAACGCACAGTGTCTGCCAAATTTAAAATGGAAATGCAAAGTCCGTTTGCAATTGTGTTTCCCATATCTTACGAGCTATGAGCCTGTCATATTTAAATAGCAATATTAATTACCACATTTGCCTTTTCACTCTCTCTGCACTGTGCATGTAAACTGCCAAAACTCAAATGGAATCGCAATACCTTTTTCATTTGAATTTCCAACGTCTACATGGAAACCTGTCAATCAAGTGACAGGGGTGGGGCCATTTTATTGGGCGTGTTTGCATTGGGAAGTGAAGATCGTACTAAAATGTACAATGTTTTTACTAGGGAAAATATGAGTTAACGATAGTGTTTATAATTAAGCCACAGTAGCCACAAATGTACAGTTGTCTGAGACGTTATGAAATATTCTTTAACATCATGAACCATAAAATATAGTCAGTGTTCTGCTACTGTTTATTTTCATAATAGGTAAACACAGGTCACAAGTTAAGAGTCACAGATCTGGTGCTGATTCAGTGTAGCTTGGTAGCTCAGTGGTTAGTGACTGTCATCTTTCACGGCATATCGTCTTTTAGCGCGTGTTCGAAACCCGGGCCAACACAAACGTTCTTTATTTTTTTGTTTATCCTACTAACTTCAGCCGCTGATTTCGGACTTGCATCCTCAGTAGTTCAGGCATTCGACTCGGGAGTGTGATGTCTGCGAGGACGCAGGTCCGGTAATTCTGCAAACAGCAGCGTACTCAGTGTTCGAATTGAGGGGGGCTGGGGGGGTCCGGGACCCCCCATAAGCATCAAGGGACCCCCCATAAGGCCCAAAAAAATGACCTTGGGGGGTCCCCTGGTTTTTCATTAAAACTAAAATAGAAACAATATTTGACATAGCCCTATCTATCTATTTTTTACCAAAGTATTGCGCTGCCGCTCCATAGACTGTAAAAAGTGCCGCTCCCATAAAAAGCTACTTCAAATTAGATGTGCATCTGAAAATACGCTCAAGTGCGCCACACACTGTTTTCTGAAGGAATTTACAGACTGCGGGCGCGACGTCGCTGTGTGATTGGCTGACAGAGTGATCCTTCGTCATTATTTTACCTCACGATAACGGTAAGATAATATTTCTTTGTTTTATGATTGTTTGGTACACCTAATTTATTGCTACTGAATAAGTGTTTATCTTAGAATCAGAGAGTCACTTATAATCTTGGTCTGTCAATAGTTGTTTTTTTTTATCTTATGATGCTAGCTCACTATCGGCTTGTTAGTTGTAATTAGCCATCTAACGTAATTCTGAGAAAAATAGAATCTTGTTTGGAGCTAGCATTGCACCCATTCTGAATTAAACAAATCATTTTAAATCTAGTAACCTTAACTGCTCAAAAACAGTGTTAATTTAATTAAGGACATTATTACTGATGAAAATGTTCATCAGGTGAAGGCTTTTTTTGTGTCAACGATGATAAAGCAGGGTTGCTAACTCTCACGAATTGTGCGTGAGACACACATGCATTGATTATTACGCCGAAGACAAACATGCAGATCAACCGTTTTTGTTATGAATTGTATCCTATTTTCCATTATTATGTATAGCCTAATACAATTAGTGTAGTATTTAAGGTTAAGTGGAGAAAAGGATTTTAAATTCAATGCAAAGAGGCAAATTAAAGTCATTTTGTGGCCAGAAAAATAATAATTTCCATTTGCAATGCCATTGTTTACCCACTCTAATAAATATACATACTCTAGTTGCTCAAAAGAGTATTGCAGGTCATAACTGCTTACTTATTTTTAGGTTTTGCATTTAAATAAATATTTAGACATGATCAAACACTAGATTATACATTTGAAAAAGATACTCGTATAAGCACACACAAGTGAATATTAATTAATGCAAGAAAATACTGAGTTTAACCCAAGAAAAGTAAGTACAGTAGGCCTATTCATGTGAATTGATAGTGAATCAAGAGATCAAAATTGATTAATGGTCATCAGCATCGTAATCGTATCAAATTATTTCTATTTTTCCCTCTTGTAGAAACACTATTGTGACAAAACATATATTTAAACATATACTCTCATTCACCACTATAGAAGTTTACCCAACTATGACAACTTCTGCTTGAAAATATGAAAGGGTTATGTAACTACATTCAAGATAAATTAGTTTTTTTAATGAAATAAAATGCCTACATGTGCACTGTTCAAAGTATATCACCATTAATAACCTTAATAAGTAGCATGAATAACATGGAGTGCTTTCTTAAATATATTCACAGTAACGACAACAAATATAATATTACAACTTACATCTTACATTATTTTCTCAGATATGGACAAGGGAAAGAAGAGAAGAGCCATCTTGTTATTTCATAGATTTTTATTTAATTTTACATAGTAAATGCTCAGCTGCAAAAACATGTTATGAAACACACAAAGTAAATTAGATTCACAAGTAAAGTAAATTATATTATTATATGAAATAAATAAATACAAATATGTATATTATTAGTTGTTTTTTTTTGGGGGGGGGGGGTTTGGGGGACCCCCCAAGAGCTTTGACTCAATTCGAACACTGAGCGTACTTGATAACATGTCAGCTCGCCTTGACTACTGCAATTTTCCTCACTGTATGATCGCCCGTTTGGCGGCTGAAGTTAGTAGGATAAACAAAAAAAATAAAGAACGTCTGTGTTGGCCCGGGTTTCGAACACGCGCTAAAAGACGGTATGCCGTGAGAGATGACAGTCACTAACCACTGAGCTACCAAGCTACACTGAATCAGTGCCAGATCTCTAGATTCAAGAAAGGACTCTCTGCGTCACATCGTGCAGCTGTTTAATCAAGGAAATGTGACAGTGTTAACTTGTGACCTGTGTTTACCTATTATGAAAATAAACAGTAGCAGAACACTGACTATATTTTATGGTTCATGATGTTAAAGAACATTTCATAACGTCTCAGACAACTGTACATTTGTGGCTACTGTGGCTTAATTATAAACACTATCGTTAACTCATATTTTCCCTTAGTAAAAACATTGTACATTTTAGTACGATCGTCACTTCCCAATGCAAACACGCCCAATAAAATGGCCCCACCCCTGTCACTTGATTGACAGGTTTCCATGTAGACGTTGGAAATTCAAATGCAAAAGGTATTGCGATTCCATTTGAGTTTTGGCAGTTTACATGCACAGTGCAGAGAGAGTGAAAAGGCAAATGTGGTAATTAATATTGCTATTTAAATATGACAGGCTCATAGCTCGTAAGATATGGGAAACACAATTGCAAACGGACTTTGCATTTCCATTTTAAATTTGGCAGACACTGTGCGTTCACTTAATCGAAAATGAAAACAGTAATGCGCGATTTGCATTTGCGTTTGGATTGTCACATTTTATGCGTCCACAAATTGAAAACGCAATTGCAAAAACAATTTGCAATTCCTTTTGAATAAAGTCCGCAATATCATTCCATATGTGTGTATGTGTTCTCAGTTTTATGGCCAAGGTTGTTGTGATGTTTTTGTAGGTTGTGAAGATGATGGTGATCGTGGTGGTAACATTTGCCATCTGTTGGCTTCCATATCATGTGTATTTCATTGTAACAAGCTTCAACCAGAAGCTGAAGAGGATGAAGTCGATCCAGCAGGTGTATCTGTCAGTGCTTTGGCTCTCCATGAGCTCCTCCATGTACAACCCCATCATCTACTGCTGCCTCAACAGCAGGTACAGCTCACACACAAACATCACCAAATGCATACACTTAACTTTGCATTTATACACTTTAAACCATTACAATAAATAAATAAAAATAAAACAATATATACAAAATTTACAGAAACGGGGAAGATGAAAATACACAATCAAGCTGGAGAGTTTTGATATGTTTATAAAGGGGTTTCCAAAGCTTGATGAAAATGGTGCTAGGTCTGTGAAGAGAGTACCTAATTTTCTCCAGTTACATAAAATAAAGAACATCTCTTATCCAGCGAGTGTAAGATGGAGGGTGAGGGCTTTTCCAATTAAGTAGAATTAAACACCTAGCTAAAAGAGTCAGAAAGGCTACAAAATCTAAAAAAACGTGAGAAGGCAAAGAATGGCAAGGCAGGAGAACCCCAAATAACGATAGGTTCTTCTTAAAGGGTTAGTTCAGCCAAAAATGACAATTATGTCATAAATAACTTACGCTCATGTCGTTCCAAACCCGTGAGACCTCCGTTCATCTTCAGAACACAGTTTAAGATATTTTAGATTTAGTCCGAGAGCTCTCAGTCCCTCCATTGAAGCTGTGTGTACGGTCTACTGTCCATGTCCAGAAAGGTAAGAAAAACATCATCAAAGTAGTCCATGTGACATCAGAGGGTCAGTTAGAATATTTTGAAGCATCGAAAATACATTTTGGTCCAAAAATAGCAAAAACTATGACTTTATTCAGCATTGTCTTCTCTTCCGTGTCTGTTGTGAGAGAGTTCAAAACAAAGCAGTTTGTGATATCCGGTTCACGAACGAATCATTCGATGTAACCGGATCTTCTTGAACCAGTTCACCAAATCGAACTGAATCGTTTTAAACGGTTCACGTCTCCAATACGCATTAATCCACAAATGACTTAAGCTGTTAACTTGTTTAATGTGGCTGACACTCCCTCTGAGTTCAAACAAACCAATATCCCGGAGTAATTAATTTACTCAAACAGTACACTGACTGAACTGCTGTGAAGAGAGAACTGAAGATGAACACCGAGCCGAGCCAGATAATCAACGAAAGATTGACAGTTCGATTCAATAAACCGGTTCACCGATTCTTTTGCGCTCGACGTAATGGCGTCATTGGCGATGACTGCAAGCTTTCGGTTTACCCGCGCTCATAACACTAGCACAGAATCAGTTCAGAATCAATCACTAAAAGAATCAGTTCGGTTCAGACGCTCTGTGTGTCGGTCTGCTTCACGCTGAATCACACATGTGCAGTATCATCAGCTCCTCGGTTCTCGAATCAGACGCGTCTGACAGGAACGGTTCTTGACTCGTGAACGAGTCATTATCTGGCTCGGCTCGCTGTTCATCTTCAGTTCTCTCTTCACAGCAGTTCAGTCAGTTTACTGTTTGAGTAAATGAATTACTCCGGGATATTGGTTTGTTTGAACTCAGAGGGATTAAAAAAAGTTAACATTAAAAAAGTTACCAGCTTAAGTCATTTGTGGATTAATGCGTATTGGAGACGCGAACCGTTTAAAACGATTCAGTTCGATTTGGTGAACTGGTCCAAAAAGATCCGGTTACATCCAATGATTCGTTCAAGAACTGGATATCACAAACTCTCTCACAACAAACACGGAAGTGAAAAAAATTATGAATTAACTAATAAATGGCCTTCATGAGGTAAATGTAAAGTGCTGTTCAGCAGCTGTTTCACCTCGCTCGTGTTTCTGCTGCAGGTTCCGCGCAGGCTTCAAACAGGTGTTTCGCTGGTGTCCCTTCATTCACGTGTCAGACAGTGATGAGCTGGAGCTCCAGATCACTCACTTCCAGCAGAACCGTCAGAGCAGCCTGTACACGGTCACGCGTGTGGAGTCCTGCCCCGACGCGAACGCTAACCCCAGCAGACGCAAGAGCTCCAGCACCAGCCACCGCAGCAGCCTCATGGGCCAACCACGGCCCTCCGCACGACCCTTGCTCAACGGGGGTCCCCACGTTAACCCCGCGAGCCCCGGCGAGAAGGAGCTCAGCTGAGAGGAGACAGCGGCACAGAAACTACAGCCAGACAGCTTCACCTGCACCAGCAATGTGTTCTTCAGCCCATATATAAAATAACTGGCCACATATATGAAACTGAACACTTGGAGGACACACACCGCCCCACCTGCAAATGTTTGGGTTGTTAAACTTTATTTGATTGTCTCCTTTGGACAACCATAATTAACTTTGCAACTAAATGTCAACTAACAGTCATTAGAGTATTAGTGGACTGTTAGGTTAGGGTTAGTAGAATAAGTTATGGTTAGGGTTAGGTTAGGACATGTGCTTGCAAAGTTACTTATAATCAGTGGAATGGCGTTGCAGTTGCAAAGTTACATATAGTCATCAGAGTGTTTAAAGGTGACCATCAAAGTAAAATGTTAGTTAACAGGGTTAGGGTTGAGATGTAATGGGCTTTAATGCTGCTACAGATTCAGAATTCAGTGAAGTAAATACATTTACGTTACATTTTCAGGCACCATAATTCAGAAAGGTTGAAAGGTGATCACATTTTGAGTTCTTCACTTATATTGAGCACACTGTTGGGCAGCTGCACGCATGTCCTCTCGTTCTGTAGCTGTGTGCCAATTCAGAGGCGGCATTTGAAGAAACAAATGCTTCAGATGTGGAGTTTTTCTGGCCAACGAAGGATATATCAGATGGGTCCTTCACAGCACAGATTATCCTAAAATTCATTGTGCGGCAATTGTTTTAGGCTTGTAAAGGTGCACTATGTAATATTGCAGCTAGCAGTTAAAATGCCCCCCTTCTCCTCAGACTAGCCTTTCCCTGTAAGTTAATTTGTCCCCGTTTTAATATTCCTCTGCTCATAGAGCTTTTTAGACTAGTTTGGGTAGAATCTATCTCTGACCCTGTTCATTTGCTCTCTTCTGTGGCTGCAGTACGCTCTGTTTTGCACCAACTGGCAGCCTGGACTACTGAAATACTATTGGGTGCCACTGGGCTGTGGGCGGAGTCACACAGTAGAATAACTGACTGTATTACATTTACATTTATTCATTTAGCTGACGCTTTTATCCAAAGCCACTTACAGTTGCTATATATGTCAGAGGTCGCACGCCTCTGGAGCAACTAGGGGTTAAGTGTCTTGCTCAGGGACACATTGGTGTCTCACAGTGGATTCGAACCCAGGTCTCTCACACCAAAGGCATGTGTCTTATCCACTGCGCCAACACCACCCCTGTATGTTCATTTAGCATGTTTCCTTATATTTTATGGTATTTTTATGCTTTAGTACAGTCATAAAAATTACATACAGCACCTTTAAGTACAAGTATTTGGTTTCAACTTAACAGAATATTTAAAAATGTTGCTGTAATGTATTACTAAGATGCAATTTTATATATTATTCATCCTTTATTATGTAGAAAAGTGGATAAAGGTGAGCATATTTAGACAAGTAGTGAACTGTTTTGTTTCCAGTCCAGTTGTCTGTCAGTGGAAGCTGTCGCTGTTGCTAGCTGACGAGAGCAATCCTATTAGTTTAACAGCACTGGCTTTGACTTTCGTGGCCTTTGAAGGATGCAGACTCTGAACTGGGACACAGTTTGTTTCATTGGTCGGGTTCACATGGTAAGATGTCATACATATTGTCTAAACCACCAATCGTACACTCCTGTTGCATGTTGTTTTTGTAGGTTTGTGTCATCAGCCGTATGTCCATAACCAGCTGTATAACGATAATAATAAAGTGTTGCACTGCAGCCATGTGTCACTGTCTCTGGTGTAGTGTTTGTGACTCTGATGGTAGATTTGAAGGAGAACTGATGTTCTTCATCTTGATTCACTGCTTCACTGATTCTTTCATGCGTGTGTCCTGTGTCTCTGATCAGGAAAGTCTTTTTCAGATTAGGAAAGTTTTTCCAGATGACACGAGTATTGCTGACACACCAGACGCTGAGCAGACAACAATGTGCACACACTGTGTGTGTGTGTGAGACATGAGTCATTGCTGTAAACACAGTAACAGAACATATCTAAACATATGCAACATGAATTTAAACTCTTGTTATTATTCATTACTATAGTTCTGCTTTAATCTAATTCAAGCAAGTGTGTGTGTGTGTGTGAACAAAAGAAAACACACACACACACACACACACACACCCTGGCAGGCCGGTGACTATAAATGGAAGTGGTTTGCAGGTCCAGTGATGTTCACACACGGGCACCGGCGGCTCCGCACATGTCATTCATCACATTCATGGCACAGACAGCTGGACTATAAACAGGAATAAATGGATATAAACATAAGTACTATAAAACAAATAGCATGAGTGATGTGTGACGTTACACATACATCTTCAGCTCAGTGTCTGAAGGTGCACATCAGATGCTGTGATGAGCAGAGCTCATGTGATGAACACACACACTGATTCACACACATCATGTGCTGTGAGACATCTGTGTGTGTGTGTGTGTGTGTGTGTGAATCAGCCGCTGCTTCTCACAGAGCTTTCAGCAGGTGAGATTGACGTTCATTTTCTTTTTGTTTTCTTTGTGTTGTCCTGAGCAGTATATTGCTGTTATTGTTGATGTGTTCCTTTTTACCATATTTTGGGGACAGATTTGCCTTCAGAAGTGAGCTAAACCTGACAAAACCACCCAAAAACTTATTTTTAGGGTAAGGTTGTGTGCATTGCTATGACATGAAGGGTTAAATGTCACTATATTGTTATCTAAAGTTATGGTGTTTACTTGCAGTGTATCAGTTTAAGAGCCTAAAGTGAACCGCACCATTAACCTTTAGTCTGGTTCTCTGAACGTTTTAAACAAATGTTCTTACAACAGGGAATGCTCAAAGTTATTTGGTCTTTAATAATGTTTTCAAACATTAACACAGAAACATTATTTATATGTCATTAATTTTTCTGAAGCCTTTTAATGACATCTGATGGTTCTTGAACGGTTCTAGTTTCAGAATGTTCAGAGACCGTTCAGAGATGACGTTTACATAACTTTAGAAACATTAGCCAAACGTTCTTAGAACATGTTTTTGTTAGGGTTAGTTTAGTTCATGTTAGCAGTACTAGTTAGTACAGTTTTCCAGTGAAGTGAATGAAGTCACCAGTGAGTTTGTGATCCTGATGAACAGCTGCAGATTTACCAGATGAATGAATGAATGTGGGATTGTGAACAATTCTTTTGGGATTAAGAATCAGGTTAGTGTTAGTAAACTTTAGTCTCAGGTTCAGAGTTCAGCTCAAACCCTGATCAAACTCACCTGTCTGTAATGTTCTAGTCCTTCTGCTTAATTAGGTCATTCACGTGGGTTTGATCCAAGTTTGAGCTGAAATCTACAGAGCAGCATTTGAGGAACCCCACTTTAGATAGTTCCATTACCTAATAATTAATACGTTTAGATAATAATATGCAGGATTACGCAATAATGAAGTTCAGTTTCATTAGATTTTATGATTTTTTCATTCATGAACGTTACATTTTTGTAATTTACTTTCATTATCTTCTAAAACAAAGTGTTAAAAGATATTCAAAACCTTGAATCTTTTTTATCAACAAGATAGATAACATTGAGAATTATGATGTTATGAAGTATAACTAAAGGAATCGGCATGCTTTAATGATTAAACTCTGTGTGTGTGTGTGTAGGTTCACGTGGGTCGAAGTTCACTTAGAGACATCTAAAGAAATGGGTGAGGAAAGACTTACAGCAGAACAAACAGAAACATGTGAGTAACCAACAAAACACACACAACACACAGACAAAACACAGACACAAACACACATCACAACAACACACAGACAACACACACACACACACACACACACACATCACAACAACACACAGAACCAGTGTTGGGGAAGCTACTCTGAAACTGTAGCTTGACCAGCTACAAGCTACTCGTAAATTAAAGCAGTTACATTCAAGCTACTATTCTGAAAAAGTAGCTAGTTACATTGAAACTACTTTTAATTTATTTATTTATTATTATTATTTTACAATTAACATAACAAATTGTTACAGAATTATTTATATAGCGCTTTATACAGAACAGATTGTGTCAAAGCAACTGAACAACATTAATTAAGAAAACACTCAATAATGTAAAATGACAGTTAAAGGCAGTTTATCACTGAATTTAGTGATGTCATCTATGTTTAAATAGTGTCTGTGAAATCAAGTCAACAATATCATCTGAGACAAGGTCTTTACAGGGGATCTGTATCTGGGGCTCTAGTTGTCCTGGTCTCCGCTCTCTTTCAGGGATGCAGAGGTCCTTTCTAGGTGCTGATCCAGCATCTGGTCTGGATACGTACTGGATCCGGGTGACTGCAGTGACCCTCTGATCTGGATACAGACTGGATCTGGTGGCCACGGTGACCTCGGAACAAGAGAGAAACAGACAAATATTAGCGTAGATGCCATTCTTCTAATGATGTAGCAAGTACATCGGGTGTTATGGGAAGTGTTTCCGGTTCCGATTTACCTAATTAATGCCTAAATAAGTAAAATATTTGGGGTTTAAAACAACATAGTGTAATGCAATAATGATTTCAAAGAGTAGGGTGAATTCAGTAGTAAAAATAGAATTCAAAAACAGGATACTGTAGTATTAAGTACAGTTATATTATCTTAAAATGACTGTCTGTCACAAACGAGACTCCTACTGTGCCTCTGTTCCCCACAAGAGGGAGCTCTCTCCCGAGTTTTAAACTTCAATCCGGACCACACACACACACACACACATGCTCACACACCTGGCCCTGATTGCTCCTGCACCTGACTCACTTTAGTGGACTATTTAAACAGCTTTCAGACCCTCCCTCATTGCAAAGTCTTGTATTGCCCCGGTGTATATTTCTGAGCGTTTCTTTCTGTGTCTTGGACTGTTTCTCTCCTCCCAATTGCCTGCCGCCTTCCCTGAACTCTTGCTATTGTTTCAATGACGACTGATTGTTTGCTGCCTGCCCCTACTCTTTGCAAGTCCCTGGATTACGATTTGGCTTCTCTTCTCTGTTGTGTTTGCTGGTGTTTGAACTTGCCTGTTCATCACGATTTCAATAAAGCTGCAGATGGATCCTCTCTCTCTTGATGCCTCGTTACTGAAGACTTCGCCATTACATGATCTAGCAGCTCTGGCTCAACTTACCACAAAAGTATCAGCTCAGGCGAATCCACTCGCTGCTCATCAACTCGTTGGCTCGACTAACGACACTATCGGAGGAGCTTGTTAATGTGCTTCGGGGTATTCGCCTTTCATCTCCGGATTCAGCGCTTTGTCAGACGAGCATAGACACTTCATCCCTTTCCATTCACTCGATGAATCCTCGCCTGGCTCTTCCAGCCAAATTCAACGGAAACCCCATGAAGTATAAGGGATTTCTGTTGCAATGTTCCTTGTTCATCAACCAAAGTCTTGCAATGTATACCACTGATATCAGTAAGATTCAATTTGTATGTGCACTACTAACTGGTAAGACTTAAGAGTGGGTCACGCCAGTATGGAGACAGGATGGATCAGCTGTCCCCTAATTTAGCACATTTCTCCGACACTTCAGAGAAATATTTGAACATCCTGAGGGAGGTAAAGATGTGGATGAATAATTGCTCGCCTAATGTCAGGGCAGAAATAACGTAGCTGAGTATGCCTTATTTCGCACCTTCGCTGCTCAGACTGATTGGGTGGAAAGCACACTGAAACTGCTGTTCCACAAGGGACTCAATCTAGAACTACAATCTGACCTGGTGTGCAGGGATGAGCGGAGAATGATCCAATTCATAGAACTGACTATTCAAATTTACCATTTGATTAATTCTCGTTGCCCTACCAGAACAATTCCAACTGGTAATCCTACAAGTACACCGTGTGTTATGGGAAGTGTTCCCGGTTCTGGTTTTCCTAATTCATGCAGCCTAAAAATCTTTTAATGGATTTGAATATTAGAAATGTGTTAGTGTGTTATGTGTAAACCAGGTTAAAGAGATGGGTCTTTAATCTAGATTTAAACTGAGAGAGTGTGTCTTTCTAATGTTACCTCGGCTTGCCATAGCTGCTCCATTTTTCGGGCTGCTCTCTTTAGGGTGCGAGTATGCTCATTATACCATGGTGTCATACTGTTTTCCTTAACCTTCCTTAAGCGTAAAGGAGCAACTGTATTTAAAATGCTAAAAAAGAGAGAGTCCATAGTTTCTGTAACATCATCAAGTTGTTCTGAGTTTTTGGATATGCTAAGGAATTGAGAAAAATCAGGAAGATTACTTGCAAAGCAGTCCTTTGTGGTAGAAGTGATGGTTCTTCCATACTCGTAACAAGCAGTAGAATATGTAAAATACAGTGCAATCAGTTCGGACATTGCACAGTGCTCATTCAATAAATGCAAAGCTAAACAGATGAGTTTTGAGTATAGACTTAAATGTGACTAATGTTTTAGCACATCTGATCTCTTCTGGAAGCTGATTCCAGCTGATTCCCCTTGTTCTGTGGGAACCCTTGGTATTTCTAACTGATTCGATCCTAATGATCTGAGTGGTCTGCATGGTGAACATCTGCAATATTATTTGGTCCTAGGTCATTGAGTGATTTATAAACAATTAAAAGTACTTTAAAATCAATCATAAATGTAACTGGAAGCCAGTGTAAGGACCTGAGGACTGGTGTGATATGCTCAGATTTTCTGGTTCTAGTCAGAATCCTGTATTATGCCCCACCTCTAGGGGAATATAAAACACTAAAGATGCGTAATAAATAATTGTCTGGGTTGTGGAATTGGAATCCCAGCATGCCTCCCTTCGGTCGATAATCAAAAAGAAACAAATGCACAATATTAAAGCAAAAAGTAATACATTTATTAAAGAGTAACAAATGAAATAAAGAGCAACTTTTCAGGGTGTTCAACAGGCCAAAATAACAAACAAAACGAATTTAAAAAGAAAAAGAAACCTAATAACCTAATCAAATAACAAAAGAAAATCTTACCTCCCAAACAGAGACCAAACAATTTCAAAATAAACATGGCAGGACACCCCTACGCTCCACACTGTTAAGATGGTTTAAACATAGGAAGACAGTTCAAAGGTTATCACAAGCTGCATGTTCACTTGCACTTATTAAAGTCTCTAAGAAGTAATTTGATCATCAGTCGGAGGAGGTATTCCGGAGCCCTCAACCCATGTGCGACCGAACCAAGAATGAGCTCCTCGATGAGTGCCAGCAGCGTCCTCATAACCAACACGCCCTGACTGGGCAACCAATGGCTGCTTACCACCCATGATTAGATAACATGTTTGAAATTAGAGAGAACGAAAAAAGAGAGGGAACGAAGGAACACAGAACAATAGAAAAACAAGCACAGGTCTTAACACCCTCACACACAAAGAATCTACATACGGTAAAGTACTGTAGATTTACTCAGAATTAAACAACCGTGATAGTGCATCAGCCAACACGTTATTCTTGCCTTTCTTAAAACAATTTCCAGGTTAAAATCCTGGACAAAAAGAGACCAGCGCATAATTCTTTGATTTGAATTTTTCATCCAAGACAAAAGAACTAACGGGTTGTGGTCTTTATATACATCCACCGGAAGAGAACTAGAGCCAATGTACACCTCAAAGTGTTGTAAAGCCATTACGAAAGCCATTTGGGGTGGTGTTGGCGCAGTGGATAAGACACATGCCTTTGGTATGAGAGACCTGGGTTTGAATCCACTGTGAGACACCAATGTGTCCCTGAGCAAGACACTTATCCCCTAGTTACTCCAGAGGCGTGCGACCTCTGACATGTATAGCAATTGTAAGTGGCTTTGGATAAAAGTGTCATGTAAATGTAAGAAGGCTAAAGCCTCCTTCTCAATGGTGCTGTAATTTAACTGATGTTTCAGGAATTTGAAAAGTACCCAACAGGATGCTCAATCCCATTTTCATCATCCTGCAGAAGGAGAGCACCACCACCAGTAGCACTTGCATAAACATCCAACTGAAATGCACATGAATAATTTGGAGCCGTTAAGACAGGACCACTACTCAAAAGGGTTTTAACAGAATTGAATGCATTCTGGCATTCATCAGTCCACTCAAAAATTTGTGATACTCTAGGCAGATTTGTTAGAGGGAACACAACATCTGACAATTTTTTACAAAATCACTGATAATAGCCAGACATTCCTAGGAATCTCCTGAGATCATGTTTTGTACGGGGCACTGCAAATTCTGGAATAGCTTGCACTTTCAAAGCAACAGGTCAAACCTGCCCTTGCCCCACCTGTTTCCCTAGGTAGGTAATTGTCGCTTTGCCAAACTCACACTTAGACAAATTAAGAGTGAGAGATACATCCAGTAACCGATTAAAAACATTGCTTAATGTTGTCAAGTGCAACAAACACAGATATTTTGGCCACACGCTCTGTCAAGGGAACTTGCCAGTACCCCTTTAGCATGCTGAGTTTCATGATGAAGTGCGCAGAGCCTATGTTATCGATACAAACCTCCATAAGTGGTAGGGGAAACGAATCTGGTTTTGTCACGGCATTTACTCTTCTATAATCCGTGGATTCACTTTATAAGCACATTGCTTAATCAGTGAATGATCACCTACATCAATATCATGCTTCAGTACTTGAGTGCGGGTAGGAACATCTGAAAACCACCCCAAGGATGAATTAATCAACTTTACTATATCTGTGCGCTGAGAGTTAGATAAATGCGCCAGATGACAATTTAAATTCTCCAAAATCATGGAATTATTCAATCTGCCACCTAACATCAGGGTAGATTCAGTCCATCTTCATCAACATCACTGTCAGAAGCAATCACGATCGAAACTAGTAACATCCTGGCAGCAGCGTTCTGGACGAGCTGCAGCTGTCTAATGGTCTTTTTGGGAAGGCCGGTGAGGAACCCATTACAATAGTCCACCCTGCTGGTGATGAAGGCATGAACTAGTTTCTCCAAGTCTTGGCTGGAAACAAAACATCTAATTCTTGCAATGTTTTTTAAATGATAGTATGCTGATTTAGTTACTGCTTTGACATGACTACTGAAACTAAGGTCTGTCTCCAGAATCACACCAAGATTCCTGACTTGATTTTTAGTTGTTTGACCCCTAGAGTTAAGGTATGCATTCACCTTGAACACTTCATCTTTGTTTCCAAATGCAATGACTTCAGTTCTTTCCTTGTTTAACTGAAGAAAGTTCTGGCACATCCAACTATTAATTTCATCAATGCATTGGCAGAGGGAGTCAATTGGGCTGTAGTCATTTGGAGATAAGGCTAGGTAAATCTGGGTGTCATCAGCATAGCTGTGATAGGCAATTTGGTTCTTTCTCATTATTTGACTTAGTGGGAGCATATACAGGCTAAACAAGAGCGGTGCTAGGATCGAGCCTTGTGGGACTCCGCATGTCATGGACGTCCACTTAGACTTATGCTCTCCTAGACTCACATAATAACCTCTCCCTTCTAAGTATGACCTGAACCATTTGAGTTCCATCCCAGAAAGCCCGACCCAGTTTCCCAGTCTCTCTAGTAGTATGTTATGATCGACAGTGTCAAACGCAGCACTGAGATCTAGCAATACCAGCACTGATATTTTGCCAGAGTCACAATTTAAAAGAATATAATTTATTATCTTAATGAGTGCTTTCTCTGTGCTGTGATGCGGTCGAAAACCAGATTGAAAATTGTCCAGGTATCCATTTGAGTTTAAGTATTTGTTCAGCTGATTAAAAACGACCTTTTCTATAATTTTGCCTATAAAAGGACGATTAGATATTGGTCTATAATTGCTCAAAATGGTGTTATCAAGATTGCTCTTTTTCAGGAGGGGCTTAACAACTGCAGTTTTTAGGGAGTTTGGAAACGTCCCAGAAAGAAGTGAGGCATTCGCCACTTCTAAAAGATCTGCTTCTAAGCAGTTAAGCACACTTTTGAAAAAAGATGTGGGAAGTGTGTCAAGATAGCAGGTTGACGATTTTAGGTGCTGCACTATGTCTTCCAAAATTTTGGTAAAAATTTCTTCAAAATTAGACATAGTATCTTTTTGATATTGTGGCCGAATCTGTCTGACCTCTGAATTTCTTGAGGATGTGCTAATCGCCTTCCTGATATTGATGATCTTCTCAGAAAAGAAGGATGCAAACTGTCTGAGAGCATTTCACTGGGAATCTGACTTGGGGGGTTTGTCAGTCTCTCAACAGTGGCAAAAAGAGTACGAGTGTTATTTAAGTTACTGTTTATAAGGTTTGAGAAGAAATTCTGTCTAGCTGTGACTAGTTTCACATTAAAAGCATGAAGGCTGTCTTTATAGATGCTATAGTGAATTTCAAGTTTCGTCTTCTGCCACATCCGCTCGGCATTTCTGCATTGTCTTTCATAGTCTGAACTGCTGTTGATCTTCTCCAAACTGATTTCTGTCTGCTAATTTTCTTACTGATTATTATTGGAGCAATATCATCAATAACATTCTTAACATTAACATTCTTCGGCTTGATAATGTTTCTGTTGGGCTGTGTCTCTGGTGTTTCTGGTGTGATATGTTGTCCTGGCTTCCCTGGCTGTTTCCCAGAAAGTCATCCCTGGGTGCTGAATCTTGTAGCTGTTTTGCTACATCACAGTCAGTCTGTGAGGAGCTCTGTGGGCAGGGCTCAGCCGGGATAGTGTCCATGAGCAGTGCTTGTTTTGGCTGCGTGGTGTTATCAGTGTCCTTGTGAGATATGTCAACCACATGATGACTCGGACCCGGTGTGTGTGTGCTGAATGGATTGACACACTCTGCTGAAGGATGACGGAGGGAAAAGTAGATATTGTCCTTAAACACTCTAGCACCAAGTTTGTTTGGGTGGAGGCCATCCGGTTTAAACAATTTTCTATGGCCCCAGAAAAGATTGAAGTTGTCGATGAAATTCACTCCTTTTATATTACAAGATCTTTGTAGCCATGTGTTCAGCCCAAGCAACCGTGCAAACATATTTGTTCCCCTTGCTGGGAGTGGTCCACTGATGAACGACTGAACTTTGAGTCTTCGAAGTGTTTGAAAGAGTTCACTGAAGTCCTTCTTAAGGAGTTCTGACTGCTCTTTCCGAATATCATTCTTCCCCACATGGATGATGATTCGATTTGCAGTCTTGTGCTTCATCAGAATGTTCTGAAGTTCCTTGATCACATCAGAGACCGTAGCTTGAGGAAGGCAGCATGTTGTTGTAGTCCTGCTACGGATGTTTCTGATAACAGAGTCACCCACTATCAGAGTCCTTGGCTCGGCTGCGCTCTGAGCTGAAAGCCGCTGTCTGCTCGTCCTTGAGCGCCTGTTAGTAGCGATGTTAGCTGCTGGCTGATCAGATCCATGTTTAAATACATTTGGGGATTCCTCACCCACATTCATTAATGCTTCAAATCTGTTCTCAAGATGTATAGGGGGAGGTTGAATGCCAGTATTCACAAGCCTTGTCATAGTCGAATCTGGGGTAGAGGAAGCTACGGCAGCAATACGAGAAACTCGTGACCATCTGATATATCGTGTTCCTTTGGGTCTCGCTCCCTGTTTGTGCCATCGATTAGTGTGTCGATCAGTTTCGGCTTGTTCCTCTACACTTGGTATAAACTGTTGAGATTCAGAAGATTCATGGGACTCACCGGCTGTATGCTGAGAAGGTCCATGACGACGGTCTGCTAAGTGTTCCGTCTGTTTTGGAAATCCAGCAAGTAACTTTGTTTCAAGAATCACAATCCTTTGTAAAAGTTTGCAGCAGTTCATGCAACAAGTAGATCCAACAGGAGGCATTTTCTCTCTCTTGTGTTTGAATGTAGGCAGTTGTCTTTCTGTCTCCAGAATGTAAACTGCTGGCAGGAGGCAAAGTCTTCTTTTTGTAGTATTATTCCAGTCCCAACGAGTCTTTAGTTTTAGTGTTTGTGCCAAAAATCTGTTGTTTGAGCACTGTGCTGATCTGCTGAAGTAAAAATCTTAGAAAAATCAGAGAGAAGTATAGAGATAAGAAGCAAAGCGCAGAGCAGTAAGCTAGAACATCCGAGCGGTTGTGAAGCCGGAAGCGGAAAAAGAGATAAACTGTACATGTGGCAAGCACTGCAAACAACAATAGCAGGAGAAGCCATTACTCACAATGCTTGATGAAAGATTCTGACTTACCATTTTAGTTTGATGAACTCATGAAAAATGGCATGAGAGAGAAGAGAAAAGAGGCAAAAAAAAGAAAAAAATAAACCGGTAATAGATATCAATAGAAACTCGGATGCAAACATGAATGTCAAGCTAACCGGCTAATGAATGCTCAAGCGCTGTAGGCGCACTGCACTGGCGATTTAATCAAACGGTCAGATTAGTCAAATTAGTTTAATAGATAATATCAGATAAATGGTGGGAATTTAGTTTATATGACATCACTTTAGACAACAGAGAGTGATAGTAAGATAGAGATTCAACAGAAAAGCAGAGCTACAATCACAAACCACTCTGCAGCACGCAGACAGGAACCGGAAGTGTCTAAGGACTTCTCCATGGTGCTGGAGGCCTTGTCTCAACAGTATCTTGATATCTCCCATAAGCTTCTGTCCCTGAAGACAGCTCTGCTCCTGGCCTCGCAGCAATCACACATGTCAGTCATTTACATGCACTCTCTGATTATCCTTCATGCACTTATTTCTCTCTCAGTGGAGAGAGTTTCTCTCAGGCCTAACCTGCCCTTTATGCCAAAATGCTTACCAGTATTCACTTGTGAGGTGCTTGAGCTGTCTGCTTTTCACTCTCCTCCATTCTCCTCTGGGCAGGGGCTTTATGCGCTCGGTTAAGGGGCGACCCCTTACCTGCCATTGGGCACACGCTCCTGTCTGTCAAGCCGGACTTGGTGCAACGGATGCTTTCTTTACGGATGCCTTTCTCACAAGTGGATCTTACCACTTTCAGAGAACCAGGGTGGTGAAAAGTAACCTATTGTTTCTCTCAGGTCAGAAAACAGCGTCCAAACCATCGGAATACTGTGGTAAACTGCTCCGCTACAAACCACATGGCTTTTCTGCTTCCGTCATTACTAAAGGTATGTGTCGGTTATTTTTCTCTTCAAAAATGTTTGAACTTGTATAGCTCTTTTCACAGTACAAGTGTTTCCAAGCAGCTTTAGAGAAATTTGTGATTTTAATGTTCATACTATCTTAATATCTTTATGACTTATATTAGCATTTATCAGATTATAGCTGGATGATACATTTTGCAACAATATGAAGAAGCATTTGAGATATATAGCATATAGTTTATATCACATTACGTGAGTATACTTTTTGCATGTGGTTGAATTTGGACATACTTATTGTTGTATAATTAGTTACTAGCCTATAGTGATGTACATTACTGACATGTTTAAATGTTGGGTATAAATAAAAGGGATAAAATATTGATCATATCATTAACTAAGCAGCTAAACTGCAAGTAGTCATAGAATAATACATACTGCATCATATCTTTAGTCCTCTAGCGTGCCATGGCAAGAAATGAAATACACTTGATGTTGGATAATGGAGAACCCTAATGGAGAAACCAGGCGACATCAGACAGCCAGTTCTCCTCTAACGCTACAGTCCATATACAGTAAAATGACCGTGATTAAGTAGATATTGTCTGTTGAAACGGTCTCTACAGATTTAGGAGTGAAGTATAAAAGCTCTCTGGAGATGAATGTGGTGTTGAGTGTGTTTCAGCTCTGCTGGGGCTGCTGGTGTTCGGGGTGGTCTGGGCCGTGACGGGACCTGCGTGTCTTCCGGGACAGAACCTCTTCGGCCTGGTGATTCTGTTCCTGTCGGCCGTGTGTGGAGGAAAACTCATCAGTGTCTTCAGATTACCCAGAAGCCCTCCAGTACCAGCTCTACTGGGTAAACAAGTAGTGCTAGTTAAAACTACTAACCCTTTATCTGTGAACTTGATGTCATATATTGTGTGTGTGTGTGTTTCAGGGATGCTGCTGGCCGGTGTGGTGTTGCGTAATGTGCCGTACGTCACAGACGCGGTGTATATTGATCAGAACTGGTCTGCAGCTTTAAGGAACGTGTCTCTTGCCGTGATCCTCACCAGAGCTGGTCTGGGACTCAACGCTGCTGTATGTATGTCAAGTCAAGTCAAGTCACTTTTATTTATATAGCGCTTTTAATTGAGAGCACAGGTCGTAATTTAGATATATTTTTGAGATGGAAAAATGCAGTTTTACAAATGCTAGAAACGTGGCTTTCTAAGGAAAGATTGCGATCAAATAGCACACCTAGGTTCCTAACTGATGACGAAGAATTGACAGAGCAACCATCAAGTCTTAGACAGTGTTCCAGGTTATTACAAGCAGAGTTTTTAGGTCCTATAATTAACACCTCTGTTTTTTTCAGAATTTAGCAGTAAGAAATTACTCGTCATCCAGTTTTTTATGTCGACTATGCAATCCATTAGTTTTTCAAATTGGTGTGTTTCACCGGGCTGCGAAGAAATATAGAGCTGAGTATCATCAGCATAACAGTGAAAGCTAACACCATGTTTCCTGATGATATATGTGTGTGTGTGTGTGTGTGTGTTTCTGGCTCTGTAGTGATTTAAGTGTACAGGTCTCTCTATGCTTGTGAGATCCACAATGTTTTCACTATTCAATAATGTCCTTACTATAGTGAAACCAGGGGTGTTTCCTTCAAGGAGACAAGGAGGTCCATTACTGGACCGTTGCTGACCCCCTGAAGTTTACTTACCGAGCAAACAGGTCTGTGGATGATGTAGTCAGCATGAGTCTGCACTTCATCCTGCAACATCTGCAGACAAGGACTTATAGACTCATATAGACTCCATTGTGAAGCAGATCCCAGCAGAGGCTGTGCTTCCTTCACCAGCTGAAGCAGTTCTACTCAGCCGTCTTTGAATCCTTCCTCTGCACTTCTAGATCTGTCTGGTTCAGCTCAGACACCAAATCAGACCTTAGAAGACTATACAGAATAAAGTCTGCCCTGCTGAGCGAATCACTGGCACAACTCTCCCCACTCTCCAAGAACTGTACTCATCCAGACTGAGGATAAAGGTCCTGATATACTTCAAACGAAGTTCATTTTCTTTCTTCGCTTGGAGGCAAAAAGAAGTTTGAAAAGGGTGAGCGACGGTGCAGTGTTTCTGAACACGCTCATTAATATATCCCCTTAACACAATAACAATCTAGGTGTGAGACGGGCACCAGTGGTCAGAATATTACAGACAAATAAATAATGATTAGCAGCGGTTCAGAGTCAAGCATCATGTTTGCAATACAAAAGAACCATCCCATAATCAGTCTTTTATGGGAAGTGTGAATGATGTGCATGATGTGGAAAAAATACTAGTCAGTTCGTTACTTTGTTTTATTAGTGTTCATTTATTTTATTAAACTGGGTAAATTATTACACCTTTTTATGTGTTAAGTGGTGTCATGATTTACTTTTGATTAAAACAAGGGTTTATTATTGTATATTCGTTTGGCATTTCATTTATTATACCCTTTAGATTCTCTTATTGAAAGAACAGCAGCAGTGTGGTGTTTGGTGCTTGCTACTTTATATCTTTACTCTGCTTTCTCTGAATCTTTAGTCTCTCTGCGAGTGATCGTACTGTGATTGTGCAGCTATTCCACACTCCAGTGTGTTCAGGAGATGTGGTTCTCCACCGAGAAATCAACCTCAACCTTTATCAAACAGGTTTTTATGGAAAATTCAGTTAATAAAAGACCCACATTTCTAACTTTTATTCATAGGGATAACTTGGATAATCTGACATGGTTAAGTGTAAGATTTTTGCCCATGTTTTGGAAATTGAGTTTTAAAAATAAAAACCCTTTTACCCCTAGATGGCTGCCGAGGTTTATATAGAACTGTTCATTTATGTTCATTTTTGTTCTCTTACAGTTAGTTACTGGTGTAGATTACATTACTATGATTATATGAAAAATAGATGATAAGCTCTAAAAACTACAACTTTTCTCTTTGTAACATCTTATTCAGGTTTGATTTTATAATCATACAGTAACATTTACATTTATTCATTTAGCTGACACTTTTATCGCTGACAGTTAAGTGTCTTGCTCAGGGACACATTGGTGTCTCACAGTGGATTCGAACCCGGGTCTCTCACACCACAGGCATGTGTCTTATCCACTGCGCCAACACCACCCCATGACTGAAAAGGGTTGTTTTTCAGTACTAAAACTGCTAAACTTTGACAAAAAGTCATTTTTATTGATATAATTGTGTTTCAGAATATGTAGATAAGAATCCAAAAAAACTAAACCTTGAGAAAAGATCTCGTAGTAAAACAGCAGATATCAGACAGTGGAGCTCTGCTGCCATCTAGTGGTGAAGGGATCTTCCTTTTATATTTACTACATTTTCCAAAATTGGGCAAAAATCTTACACTTAACCATGTCAATTTGTCCAAGTTATCCCTATGAATAAAAGTTAGAAATGTGGGTCTTTTATTAAGTGAATTTTACATAAAAACCTGTTTTTGTATAAAAACCTATTTGAAAATGTATTTATTTATATAAATTAAAAAATATACCATAAATCCTTCAACAACTTGACAGATGTGGGGAGTAAAGGATCTCTGTCCTCAGCGCTGTCATGAGAAGCTTCAGACTTTATTTACATTCCTTTCCAAAGAAATTGTCATTGTGTAAATATAATGAACTGAAATCAATGTGTTTGTTATTAAACTTAAAATACTTAACGATGCACGTGCATGCCGGAGCACAATAATACAGAAATCAGTTTTTTAATTTTACATTTTTCGTTTACCTTGAATGTTATGTCTTTTAAGAAGATGAAATATATGAGATCATAATAATGTGTCCCTTCCATTTACAGAAACACAGCTGACAGTAACCTGTTGCTGAATGTGTTCCCAGCTTCTGTTTCTGTTGATCTGTAGTTTGTGATTTTATCCTGTCCTGCTGCTTTATTATTATGTTAAACGTGCTGTTTATAACATTTATATGTTTGGCACACAATGTAGAGAATACAACTATATATTTAATGATATTTGTTATTGAAGAATGAGATGAACTCACTGTTATATTTACCAGTCTGTTACTGGCGCCGGTACAGGATGGCTGCCTCCGTGACGTGCTCTGCATATGTTTTTGTCTTTTTGTTAGTTTGTCCTGTCTTTAGTTATATTCCTGCAATCAGTTTCACCAGGGATGAACTGCTGAACATTCGGCAGAACACACCACATGATATTTTCCCGGATTTCTATTATACAGACGTTTTACTGAACATTGTTATCGGAGGAGCAGCGGCGCTGATCAAGCGCTTCAGGACGCGCAGACGGGGAAAGCGAGCGGGAGCGCTCGTCAGACTCAGGAAGCGCGGATTTCGAACGCCGTTGCCTAGCATCCATCTCGCAAATCTCCGCTCTCTACTCAACAAAACGGACGAACTCCTTCTGCTCTCTCGGACAAATAAGGATTTCTCTCACTCTGCTGCTCTGTGTTTCACGGAAACCTGGCTGAATGACGCCATACCGGACAGCGCGCTCCATCTGCCGGGCTTTCAGCTGTTTAGAGCGGATCGCGACGCAGAATCAACGGGGAAATCGCGCGGCGGCGGGACATGCTTTTACATCAATGAACGGTGGTGTACAGATGTAACTGTGTTAAAGAAGATGTGCTGTCCTGATCTAGAAACGCAGTTTATCAACTGCAAGCCGTTCTATTCGCCGCGGGAGTTTCACTCGCTCATTCTGGTTAGTGTTTACATCCCTCCTCAAGCGCACGTGAGCTCAGCTTTACAGAAACTCGCTGAGCAGATCACAGACACAGAACAACAACACCCGGACTCTGCTTTAATCATTCTTGGGGACTTTAATAAAAGCCAATCTCTCCCGTGAACTGCCAAAATACAGACAGCATGTTAGCTGTCCCACCAGAGACAGTAATATACTGGATCACTGTTACACAACAATAAAGGATGCATTTCACTCTGTTCCACGAGCAGCTTTGGGACGTTCTGATCACCTTCTGGTTCATCTTATACCAACCTACAGGCAGAAACTAAAATCAGCTAAACCTGTATTAAGGACTGTAAAAAGATGGACTAATGAAGCAGAGCAGGATTTACAATCTTGTTTTGACCTCACTGATTGGAGTGTTTTTGAAGCTGCTTCCACCGATCTGGATGAACTCACAGAGACCGTAACATCATATATCAGTTTCTGTGAGGATATGTGTATTCCTACCAAGACTCAACTAAATTACAACAATGACAAACCGTGGTTCACTGCAAAACTCAGACAGCTCCGTCAGGCCAAAGATGATGCTTACAGGAAGGGGGACAATGTCTTGTATAAACAGGCTAAATACACACTGGAAAAGGAGATCAGAGTGGCAAAGAGGAATTATTCTGACAAAATAAGGACTCAGTTCACTTCGAACGACTCAGCATCAGTGTGGAAAAGCCTAAAGAAGATCACCAATTACAAGACACCACCCCCCAGCACTGTGGAAAATCAATGACTGGCAGACGATCTGAACGAGTTTTACTGCAGGTTTGAAAGAACACCCATCACCTGCCCTGAACACCTCCCCACACAACCATTCACACCTCCTGCATCCCCCCTCTCCCCCACACCTGCAATACAGATCAGCGAGGATGCGGTGCGCCAGGTCTTCAGGAAGCAGAAAAGGAAAAAAGCACCAGGCCCAGATCATGTTACACCAGCCTGTCTGAAATCCTGTGCTGACCAGCTGGCCCCCATCTTCACAAAGATCTTCAACAGATCGCTGGAGCTGTGCGAAGTCCCTTCATGCTTCAAACGCTCCACCATCATCCCCATCCCAAAGAAATCCAAAATTACAGGACTAAATGACTACAGGCCTGTGGCTCTAACGTCTGTAGTCATGAAGTAATTTGAAAAACTGGTGCTGGCCCACCTGAAGGACATCACTGGACCCTTGCTGGATCCTCTTCAGTTTGCCTACAGAGCAAACAGGTCTGTGGACGATGCAGTAAACATTGGACTGCATTATGTTCTGCAACACCTAAAGTGACGTGACATTCAGCCAAGTATGGTGACCCATACTCAGAATTTGTGCTCTGCGTTTAACCCATCCGAAATGCACACACACAGAGCAGTGAACACACACACACACACACACACACACACACACACTGTGAGCACACACCCGGAGCAGTGTTCATCATTTATGCTGCGGCACCCAGGGAGCAGTTGGGGGTTCGATGCCTTGCTGAAGGGCACCTAAGTCGTGGTATTGAGGGTGGAGAGAGAACTGTACATGCACTCCCCCCACCCACAATTCCTGCCGGCCCGAGACTCGAACTCACAACCTTTCAATTGGGAGTCCGACTCTCTAACCATTAGGCCACAACTTCCCATTCCTAGACAGACCGGGGACCTATGTGAGGATCCTGTTTGTGGACTTCATCTACAGCGATATCGTTGACTTGATTGCAAATAAATGCACAGACACTATTTAACTGAACAGAGATGACATCACTGAATCCAATGATGAACTGCCTTTAACTATCATTTTTGCATTATTGACACTGTTTTCCTAATGAATGTTGTTCAGTTGCTTTGACGCAATGTATTTTGTTTAAAGCGCTATATAAATAAAGGTGACATTGACATTGACATTCAGCTCGGCTTTTAACACGATCATGCCAAACCTCCTCCTGCCCAAACTAACTCAGCTCTCCGTGCCCACCTCCATCTGTCAGTGGATCAACAGCTTCCTGACAGACAGGCAGCAGCTAGTGAGGCTGGGAAAATACACATCCAGCACCCGTACAATCAGCACCGGAGCTCCCCAGGGCTGTGTTCTCTCCCCACTGCTCTTCTCCCTGTACACTACATTTACATTTACATTTAATCATTTAGCAGACACTTTTATCCAAAGCGACTTACAAATGAGAACAATAGAAGCAGTCAGGTCAACAAGAGAACAACAACAGTATACCAGTGCCATGACAAGTCTCAGTTAGTCTAGTATAGAACGCATAGGTAGGTTTTTTTTTTATTTTTTATTTTTTATAAAAATACAAGAAAAGGAAAAGTGTTAGTTGGTTAAGTGCAGGCGAAAAAGATTTCAGGAGGTTAAAGAGCTGGCTGTCTGGTGCACTCTCAACAACCTGGAGCTTAACATGCTCAAAACAGTGGAGATGATCATGGACTTCAGGAGAAACCCCCCTGCACTCCCCCCACTCACCATCATGAACAGCACTGTGACTGCAGTGGAGTCATTCAGGTTCCTGGGCACCACTATCTCTCAGGACCTGAAGTGGGACATTCACATTGACTCCATTGTGAAAAAGGCCCAGCAGAGGTTGTACTTCCTTCCCCAGCTGAGGAAGTTTAACCTGCCACAGGATCTGCTGAAACAGTTCTACTCCACCATCATCGAATCCATCCTCTGCACTTGAGTAACTGTCTGGTTCAGCTCAGCTTCTAAATCTGACCTCAGAAGACTACAGAGGGTAGTGCGGACTGCTGAGCGAATCATCGGTTCAACTCTCCCATCTATTCAAGAACTGTACTTATCCAGAGTGAGCAAAAGGGCTGTTAAAATCACTCTGGACCCCTCACATCCAGCACACTCCCTCTTTGAACTGTTGCCATCTGGTCGACGCTACAGAGCACTGAGCACCAGAACGACCAGACACAGGAACAGTTTCTTCCCTCAGGCAATCCTTCTTATGAACAGCTGATACACACTGAACACACTACACTTTATATTTATATACACATACACTTAATTTATCTAACACACATACTTAGTATACACTTAAATTTTGCACATAATATACATGTACATACATAACTGCATTTTTGGAAT